>NC_069499.1:668606086-668898586 GCF_027579735.1 Bombina bombina
GCCTAATAATTCTGCACTCCCTGTATATATATATATATATATATATATATATATAAATATGTATACACACACATATATATAAATATATATATATATATATATATATATATATATAAATATGTATACACACACATATATATAAATATATATATATACACACACACTTTTGAGCCCTTCCCAGTAAAATACCTTGAAATATGCAATATTTTATATTAATACTTAAAGGGACATGATACCCAAATGTTGAAGCACTTGAAAGTGATGCAGCATAGCTGTAAAAAACTGACTAGAAAATATCACCTGAACATCTCTATGTAAAAAAGGAAGATATTTACCTTAAAATTTCCTAAGTATTCACACACCATTGTAAAGGACTTTAGTCCCAGGACTTCCAAGGGAGTGTACATTTAGTATGTGCAGATACAGTCATGTTATTTTCCTAGACCTATTCAGTTTAAGGACGTTAAAGTGACACTATACTTTTTATTGTTTTAAACGATAGATAATCCCTTTATTGCCCATTCCCCAGTTTTGCATAACCAACACTGTTATATTAATACACTTTTTACCTCTGTAATTATCTTGTTACCCCTTATTTTAGCTCTTTTAGCAGACTTGCATTTTAGCCAATCAGTGCTGACTCCTATGTAACTACACGGGTGTGAGCATAATGTTATCAATATGGCACACATGAACGAACGCCTTCTAGTTGTGAAAAACTGTCAAAATGCATTCAGATAATAGGTGGTCTTCAAGGGCTAAGAAATTAGCATATGAGTTTACCTAGGTTTATCTTTCAACTAAGAATACCTTAAGAACAAAGAAAATCAGATGCGACAAGTAAATTGAAAAGTTGTTTAAAATGACATGCCCTATCTGAATCGTGAAAGTTTATTTTTGACTAGACTGTCCCTTTAACTGAAATCTCATGAGATCACCGCAAAGCATGCAAGGTCTGAGCACTGTGATGCTGATCGGCTATTGCATTTTTGTGTTTTGTTGTGGGTTTTTTTTTAACTTGCAGCGTTACAGCATCTCTAACTGTTCACAGAGCAATTACTCTGGTGAACTGAAGAAATTTTGAGATAGAATAACTTTAATTTCTGCTTTTTACAGTTATGCTGCATCACTTTAAAGTGATTTAGCATATAAGTATTATGTCCCTTTAACATTCCTATGTTCTTTTTATTTATTTATATATATATATATATATATTTCTGTATGTACAATAATTAATATATATGTGTGTATATATATATATATATATATATATATATATATGTATATATTCAGATAGATATAAAGGTATACATATACTAAGTGAAGAACATCGGAATGTGAAGTATTCCTAATGCACTTTCAGCTTTAGAGCATTTTCAGGTTTGCACGCGAACAATAAAATGAAGAGACTTTCTTAAGCGTGCCTTATAGAAGTCTATGGGGAGCGGGAGCTAGCGCGAACTCAATATCTGATCCTGTAGTTAGCGTGCCTGAGTCTTTCGCTCGCACGCTAACATTTTACTTTCAACTTGTAGTACTAGCGCTAACCCAACAGTGCTACTTTTTTACCTTGAACACAGCGCATGAGCGATGAATTGTTAGTGCGGCACATTTAATCTGGCCCTAAACTGCCCTTTGCTGCAGTTTTGTCCTATCAAAGAAGACGGTAAGAGGTGCGTGTGAAAAAGTTGGTTTTATTAATTAATACTACCACCCATTGTTCCTAGAGGATGCACATTCAAATGGGTTGAGCCTACAGGAAAACCTTATCTTTATACAGAAAGGCTAATACATAGGTACTAAAATTTAACTATAAGTGAGAGTTTCCATTAGCAAAATCAGCTATTTTAATTGCAAGAATATACTTAGAGGAGCAGTTTCCAGTATGTTTAATACTTTGCAGCTGGTATAACAAGTCGTTGGTAACACATTAAGGGCCAACAAATTGCAGTACAGTGTCCTGTAAAAAAAAAATCTTTGTTGCATTGATATTAACTTGAATATTTATTTATATTTTTTGCAAATATTTTCAGGAAATCCTAAAAAAGCAGAGTCTGCGAATGTTTGAACTGGTGCCAAAGCATCCCCCTCACTGGCCTCCTTTTATACCTCCAGAGAAACCAGAAGTGACCACTACAGGCGCGGGTGGGTTATAAAATGGTTGACTAGAGGTAGTTTGCATGTTAAAGACTAAAGTATTCTTCACAAAACATAATATTAACATGTATCTTTCTTTAAATTTATATAAATATTTATTTTTAAATAAAATTTGCAAAAATGTTTTACTTTTTTATCTTGGTTTACTTCTTCCAGTTCTCGCCAATAGAAGCAAAGAACCCTGATTTAGGGGAATGTACTATAAGCAAAAATAACTCTCATCAAATCTATAAAAGGAAGCCTCTCATCCCACCAACATTAATATTTACAGTGGTCTTGCGAATTTTGTTTGACATAGACCATGGTCTATAGTTATGGAATTTGTGGTCAATGTTTTTTTGTTTTTTTTTACAATTAATGGGGTAATTACCATCAATCAGCAATTTGCTCCTGAAATTGATTTTTGCTTTCTACCTGAATTGGTCATCGAGTTTCTTGAGTGATCACAATGCAAAATGGATTTGTTTTTTTAAAATCCCACATCCAAGAATGACTCTTCAACAGAAAAGCGTCCAAAAAAAGTATTTTCGTGTGTTGAAGTACTGTACCTGTTTTTAAAATAGGAACTGGGAGGTCATCCAAAAACCTTCATGCACACTAAGTCCAAACACGGTCATAACAGTGTGTTTCAAGAGTGTGATCCGAGTTTAGAAGTTCAATAATGTATGCACAGGTACTTTGAAACACGCTTGTGACTTGGACTTAGTGTGCATGATTAAAGGGAATTTAAACACCTCTTGTCCTGCACACCCTAGGGATGCCAAAATACAAAATCAGTAACCTAGATTTACAAAATGCTGCTGATCATATACCTTGCTATTTTGTTATACTTTATAACTATTCATTAACATTTCAGATAGACATATAGTTTTATTATCCATCGTCATAATGTTCAAGTTACGGTTGATCAGTTTTTTATTATATTATTAATGACAGCTAATGTTTTAATCCATTTCATCTTGTTAGTTTATTTAAGTAATTTAGATGTATCTTTTTCTTATTTTCTCAGAACTAATTGAATCTACCGATAAACTGTTTGACATGGAAGAAGAGTTTGAGATCTTGAGTGTTTGAGATCTCTTGGTCCGGGTGCCACTAACTTTTCACATCACTCAGTCACGCTTTTCTAACCAGGAAGTGCCTCAAACCCAATGGAGAACAGAGCACAAGAGACTTGTTTCCTGGAGCGGGTAAAACAAAATCTCATGGAAAACCGTTACCCCTTCTGCTTCTTGTGTGCTTCTGGCTGACCACACAACATACTATGTGTTTACAGTTTAACCCCTTGTGTCTTAAAAGGGTTAATGCAGTTGGCTTTGAGACTTTTGAAATGTAGGAATGAAGCCTGTGCAGGCTGTTGGACTCACTGAAAGCATTAACGCAGTGCTTTTGTAGCAGCAAAAAGGTTCAATATTTCCTTTTTGCCAATACTCCAAAAATAAATCTGTACTTTTTTCAATTAGCACTTTCAATTCTGGAAATATTAGGCATCTTCATGAAAGATTTGTAGCAGTTTCCTTACATTTATGTAACATGAGTATTTGTTTTATATTGTTTATATGGACGTAACACATGACACTGCCAAATAGAACTTAAAGACATACAGTCGTGTTCCTCATACAGCTCCAAGCTGACATTCTGTTATATGTACTAAGATTTGTGTACTACCAATCCAATAGCAAGTTTTGATGGTAATCCTTTTTTAAAAAAAAAATCATATTATAACCTTTATCATTACTGTACCTCCTTTGGTTCCCCCTGATGCATATTTTATGTGTCTTTATGGGGTATTGTGCAACAGGTTTTTGTTATATATATTTTTTTAATTACAATAAACAAGTCAGTAAAAAGACAGGAAAATAGTAGTTAAATGTACTTGTTTATACAGAAAACAATGCTGTTCTGCCAGTATATAAATGCAGTTACATATAAGATAATGTTAATAATATTTTCCTCTTGGATAAATGACAGTGTCACTTTCAATGTGTTACACCATGTAGTAAGATTTTAACTATACAAGTGTATGCTAATACAAATACCCTCGAACAATGTATTATCTTTTAATGTTGTTACTTCTCTCAGATGTCTAAAAATGCAATTCTTTTAATGGTTGATAAGTATTGGTCTTTTTACATATGTATCTGTCAGAATAAGTTTGTGACAATCACCTGTGTTTGACTTTTGCAAGATTTATTTAAACAAACACAAAGCAATATATACATTATATATATATATATATATATATATATATATATATAAAATCACCATGAGTGTTTAAATTTAAGAAGTACTTTGAAACCAGCCACCATTGTAATTCATTAAAATGCACTGAATGCTTGTTTTACTCATAAGATATCCAACGTATTTGTTTAATCAGTAATGTTTCCTTTTGTAATAATATGCAAAATGCACCTTTGTATTCCTTTGTTATATACTTATGGTTTTACCCTCTTTTTTTGTTTTATTTATTTTTAAATACAATAGATTTATACTCATTGCTTTTGCAGTTTTATTTGACAGTATTTTTAAAAAAAGTGGGTTTTAAATTATTGTAATTATTACCATCTCTCTTTACTAGGGATCCAAATCAATGTATAAATCAATATATTACTATCAATATGTGACAAAAAACAGGTAATATTTTGCAAGAGTATACACTAAATAATATATAAAAATAACTAAACACAAAACAGTGTACACAAAACAAGGATATGTGATAAATCCAAACTAAGAGGAAATTAGGCTGTCTAAGAGTCCCAAACGTCCGATATTTATAAGTCTACACAAACATTTGTATCGCTGGTCAGACCTTTGTAGCTCTCTGTCATATGCGCATGTCGGGTTTGTAATGCGCTAATCTCTCTTATAACAGTTGAGTTTTTGTGTGCGTCTTTCCATTCAGATCAGCATTATCCAGGCTTCAAATGTGGATTTTCTTATCCCCTGAGTTAGTTTTCAGTTTGGCTTAGTGAGCTTCGAATTAGTTTTTTATATAGCTTCTTTGGGGTGGTGATAAATTTTCCATTCATTAAGACCTTTTTTTAAGGGATTATCCTAATGCTGCATCTATGGGTATTACTGCTTCGTATGTGTGTCCTTTACAGGGGAGCTCTACATATTTGGCTCTGGATATGAAAAATCTCATCAAATCTGCAGTTTCTCAAGTGTTGGCAGTCAGCTCTCCCGCCTTCAATTAAGCATAAAAGTGCTATGTCTGCTGAGGCCAGATATACTGTTGTTTCTTCAAACTGGGAGGTTTTCTCTGATGATGAGGAATCCTCCTCTGATGTTAAACCTAAAACATCCTCTTTTTATTTAAATTTGAAAATATGTGTTCTCTTTTGAAAGAGGTTTTACTTTCTTTAGGGGTTAAAGACTCTAAGGGTTCTGAGGATACGCCTTCTAACCGTTTAGATTCAGTTTTTAAAACTGTTGCTAAAAACCCTGAGGTTTTTCCTATTCCAGCATTTTTATCCTTATGCTAGGTTTAAGAAGTTATATCCTTTACCTGTCTCTAATACTCAACTGTGGGAAACTGTCCCAAAGGTAGATGGCTAACCATACTACTATCCCTTTGGAAGACAGCAAGCAGGGTATGTGTTTAGTCCTGCTATCTCTATTGCTGATAGAGCTGCTGCTTCTTCTTACTGGTTGTCTAGTCTTTTAGAGCAGTGTTTTAATGATCTGTGCTATTTTAGGGCTTGTCAAACTTGGCCTTTTTTTATAAGGGAATCTCATCTCCACATTCAATCAGACAATGCACAGCAGTTGCTTATGTTTCTGTTCCCTAGCCAGAAAGCATCGGAAATGATTTCATGGGCAGAAGTCAATTCCTGTCTAGTCTATGCAGTTCATATTCCAGGAGTGAACTGAGAAGCAGATTTTCTCAGTCGTCAGTCTCTGCATCCAGGGGAATAGTCTTTTTACCAGGATGTGTTCAATCATATTGTGGATATTTGGGGTCTTCCAGAGATGTATCTGATGGATTCTCGTTTAAACAACAAACTTACCAGGTACTTTACGAGGTCCAGGGACCCTCAGGCAGAGTTTCTGGATGCTCTAGTAGCTCATTGATCATTTCAGTTTGCTTATCGGTCGGGTTCCTACTCTGGTACTTCTACCCAGAGTGATTGGCAAGATAAGGCTAGAGAAATTGACATTAATGCTGATTGCTCCAGTTTGGCCTTTTAGGATCTGGTATGCAGATCTTGTTCAAACACCCAGTTGCCCTACTTGGCCACTTCCTCTGCGTCCGCACCTTCTGTCTCAAGGTCCATTTTCCACCCATATCTAAAATCTCTGGAAATTGAATAGTTAGTTCTTAAGCATAGGGACTTCTCAGATTGCTTGGTATATAGATCATGGCTTTTCTTGGCATTCTTTTAGAATTTCTAGAATTTTACAGTTCTTACAGGATGGTTTGGATAAAAGCATATCTGCCAGATCTTTGACTGGTCAGATTTCTGCTCTTTCTGTTTTCTTAAACAAGAAGTTTGCTAATTCTACTGATGATTAAAGGGATATGAAACCCAAATTTTTTCTAACATGATTCAGATAGAACAAGCAATTTTAAGCAACTTTCTAATTTACTCCTGTTATCAATTTTACTTGTTCTCTTGGTATCTTTAATTGAAAAGCAGGAATGTAAGCTTAGGAGCCGGCCCATTTTTTGTTTAGCACCTGGGTAGTACCTGCTGATTGATGGCTAAATGTAGCCACCAATCAGCAAGCGCTACCCAGGGTTCTGAACTAATAATGGGCTGGCTCCTAAGCTTACATGCCTGTTTTTCCAAATATACTAAGAGAACAAAGAAAAATTGATAATAGGAGTAAATTAGAAAGTTGCTTAAAATTGCATGCTCTATCTCAATCATGATAGAAAGAATGTGGATTTCTTATTCTTTTAAGCTAATTTCTCCTCCCTGGAGGCTTATTTTGGTGTTAAAGGTTTTGCCGGCCCATCCTTTTGAGCCTATGCATAAAGTGGATATTAAGCTTCTTTCTTGGAAGGTTTTGTTCATTTTGGCTATCACTTCTAGAAGAGTTTCTGAATTGTCTGCTCTTTCTTGTAACCCTTGTTATCTTATTTTTCAGGAAAAGGCAGTCTTAAGGACTAACTTTGATTTATTGTTCCCTCTTTGTGTCCTAATCTCAAGAATGCTTCAGAGAGATCTTTGCCTAATTTAGATGTTGCATTGAAGTATTACATTGATGCTACTAAGGACTTCTTTCATAGAACCAAAAAAGTTAAAGGGATACTAACCCATTTTTTTTCTTTACTGAATCAAAAAGAGCATGCAATTTTATGCAACTTTCTAATTTACTCCTAATATCAATTTTTCTTCCTTCTCATGCTATCTTTATTTGAAAAAGCAGGAATGTAAACTTAAGAGCCAGCCCATTTTTGGTTCAGCACCTTGGTAGTGCTTTCTGATTAGTGGCTAAATGTAGCAAACCAATCGGCAAGCTCTACCCAGGTGCTGAACCAAAAATGGGCCGGCTGCTTACATTACACTCCTGCATTTTCAACTTAAAATAGCAAGAGAACGAAGAAAAATTGATAATAGGAGAAAATTAGAAAGTTGCTTAAAATTGCATGCTCTATCTGAATCATGAAATAAAACATTTGGGTTTAGTATCCCTTTAACAAACAAACTAGGTTGAAAGGTTTCTACTGTTTATTTGGCCTCTTGTTGAAACTTTTTATTCATAAGGCTTAGATGGATCAGGTCAGGCTCCACCAAAACAGATTATTGCTCATTCTGCTAGGTCATTTGCCACTTCTTGGGTTTTTAAGAAAGAGGCTTCATTTGACCAAATTTGCAAGGCAGCTACATGGTCTTATTTGCATACTTTTACAAAATTCTACCATTTTTATGTTTCTGCTTCTTCTGAGGTAGCCTTTAGTAGGAAGGTCCTTCAGGCAGTTGTCTCAGCTTGATTTATTTTTGCCTGATTGTTTAAATTTTAAGTCCATGCAAAAATTCCCTTTCTTTCATGTAATTGGCATGAGCTAGTGATGTATGGGATACACAATCCTACCAGGAGGGGCAAAGTTTCCCAAACCTCAAAATGCCTATAAATACACCCCTCACCACACCCACAATTCAGTTTTACAAACTTTGCCTCCTATGGAGGTGGTGAAGTAAGTTTGTGCTAAGATTTCTACGTTGATATGCGCTTCTCAGCATTGTTGAAGCCTGATTCCTCTCAGAGTACAGCGAATGTCAGAGGGACGTGAAGGGACTATCACTTAGTGAATGCGATGATTTCCCTAACGGGGGTCTATTTCATAGGTTCTCTGTTATCGGTCGTAGAGATTCATCTCCTACCTCCCTTTTCAGATCGACGATATACTCTCAATTTACCATTACCTCTACTGATAACTGTTTCAGTACTGGTTTGACTATCTGCTATATGTGGATGGGTGTCTTTTGGTAAGTATGTTTTTTATTACTTAAGACACCTCAGCTATAGTTTGGCACTTTATGCATTTATATAAAGTTCTAAATATATGTATTGTACTTATATTTGCCATGAGTCAGGTTCATGTATTTCCTTCTGCAGACTGTCAGTTTCATATTTGGGGAATATAAACATTTTTTTAAGAAATGTATTTCTTACCTCGGGTTTAGTCTTTTTTTTTTTTCAATTGACTACTTTTTGCAAATTGCAGGCGGTATTAGGCCCGCGGGTGCGTCAAATGCTAAACTTTATTGCGTCATTCTTGGCGCGAGATTTTTTTTGGTGCGATAAAATACGTCTATGACGCAACTTTGTCATTTCTGGCGTCATACTTGACGCCAAGACCTTTCACACGGTTGCGTCATTAGTGACGCAAGTGTGTCATTTCCGGTTATTTTTGGCGCCAAAAAAGTTTCTTACGTTGTGCGTCATACTTGGCGCCAAACTTTTTCATTATTTCAATACCCCATTGATGTTTGCCTCTTGCCTTTTTCTCTATCAGAGGGCTATGCTATTTGCATTTTTTCCCATTCCTGAAACTGTCATATAAGGAAATAGATAATTTTGCTTTATATGTTGTTTTTTCTCTTACATTTTGCATGATGTCTCAATCTGATCCTGCCTCAGAAGTTTCTGCTGGAACATTGCTGCCTGACATCGTTTCTACCAAAGCTAAGTGCATTTGCTGTAAAATTGTAGAAATTATTTCGCCGAATGTCATTTGTAATAGTTGTCATGATAAACTCTTGCATGCAGATAGTGTATCCATCAGTAATAGTACATTGCCAGTTGCAGTTCCTTCAACTTCTAATGTGCATGATATACCTGTCAATTTTAAAGAATTTGTTTCTGATTCTATACTGAAGGCTTTGTCTGCATTTCCACCTTCTAATAAACATAATAAAAGGTCTTTTAAAACTCATTTAGTTGATGAAATTTCAAATGACCAACAACATAATCATTTATCCTCTTCTGATGAGGATCTATCTGATACAGAAGATCCTTCCTCAGACATTGACACTGACAAATCTACTTATTTATTTAAAATAGAGTATATGCTTTCTTTATTAAAAGAAGTGTTAATTACTTTGGATATTGAGGTAACCAGTCCTCTTGACGTTCAGTCTAATAAACGTTTAAATGCTGTTTTTAAACCTCCTGTGGTTTCTCCAGGGGTTTTTCCTATTCCTGAGGCTATTTCTGATATGATTTCTAAGGAATGGAATAAGCCAGGTACTTATTTTATTCCTTCTTCAAGGTTTAAAAAATTGTATCCTTTACCAGCAAAATCTATAGAGTTTTGGGAAAAAATCCCCAAAGTTGATGGGGCTATTTCTACTCTTGCTAAACGTACCACTATTCCTATGGAAGATAGTACTTCCTTTAAGGATCCTTTAGATAGGAAGCTTGAATCTTATCTAAGGAAGGCCTATTTATATTCAGGTCATCTTCTCAGACCTGAATTTCTTTGGCTGATGTTGCGGCTGCATCAACTTTCTGGTTGGAGAATTTAGCGCAACAGGAATTGGATTCTGACTTATCTAGCATTATTCGCTTACTGCAATATGCTAATAATTTTATTTCTGATGCCATTTTTTATATTATCAAAATTGATGTTAGATCCATGTCTTTAGCTATATTAGCTAGAAGAGCTTTGTGGCTTAAATCTTGGAATGCTGATATGACATCTAAATCTAGATTACTATCTCTTTCTTTCCAAGGTAATAATTTATTTGGTTCTCCTTTGGATTCTATTATTTCAACTGTCACTGGGGGAAAGGGAGTTTTTCTGCCTCAGGATAAAAAACCTAAGAGCAAATCTAAGGCTTCTAACCGTTTTCATTCCTTTCGTTAGAATAAGGAACAAAAACTCAATCCTCCCCCCCAAGGAATCTGCTTCCAATTGGAAGCCTTCCTCAAATTGGAATAAATCCAAGCCATTTAGGAAACCAAAGTCAGCCCCTAAGTCCGCATGAAGGTGCGGCCCTCATTCCAGCTCAGCTGGTAGGGGGTAAATTAAGGTTTTTTCAAGGATATTTGGATAAAATCTGTCCAAAATCAATGGATTCAGAGCATTGTCTCTCAAGGGTATCGAATAGGATTCAGAGTAAGACCTCCTGTGAGAAGATTTTTTCTCTCGTATCCCAGCAAATCCAGTAAAAGCTCAGGCTTTTCTGAAGTGTGTTTCAGACCTGGAGTCTTCAGGGGTAATCATACCAGTTCCTTTTCAGGAACAAGGTTTGGGGTTTTATTCAAATCTATTCATTGTCCCAAAAAAGGAAAATTTATTCAGACCAGTTCTGGATCTGAAAAATTTGAATTGTTATGTAAGAGTACCAACTTTCAAGTCATTCCCTTCAGTGGCTATGTGCATGGAGGTTTTAGGTCTCATGACTGCAGCATCGGACGCGATCCCCTTTGCTCGTTTTCACATGAGACCTCTTCAGCTTTGTATGCTGAATCAATGGTGCAGGGATTATACAAAGATATCACAATTGATATCCTTAAATCCCAATACTCGACTATCTCTGACGAGGTGGTTAGATCACCATCATTTAGTTCAAGGGGCTTCTTTTGTTCGGTCAACCTGGACTGTGATCACTACAGATGCGAGTCTTTCAGGTTGGGGAGCTGTTTGGGGGTCTCTGACAGCACAAGGGGTTTGGAAATCTCAAGAGGCGAGATTACCAATAAATATTTTAGAACTCTGTGCAATTCTCAGAGCTCTTCAGTTTTGGCCTCTGTTGAAGAGAGAACCGTTCATTTGTTTTCAGACAGACAATATCACAACAGTGGCATATGTCAATCATCAGGGTGGGACTCACAGTCCCCAAGCTATGAAAGAAGTATCTCGGATACTTGCTTGGGCGGAATCCAGCTCCTGTCTAATCTCTGCGGTGCATATCCCAGGTGTAGACAATTGGGAGGCGGATTTTCTCAGCCGCCAGACTTTACATCCAGGGGAGTGGTCTCTCCATCCAGATGTGTTTTCTCAGATTGTTCAGATGTGGGGTCTTCCAGAGATAGATCTCATGACCTCTCATCTAAACAAGAAACTTCCCAGATACCTGTCCAGGTCCAGGGATGTTCAGGCGGAAGCAGTGGATGTGCTGACACTTCCTTGGTGTTATCATCCTGCTTACATTTTCCCGCCTCTAGTTCTCCTTCCAAGAGTGATCTCCAAAATCATCATGGAACAATCATTTGTGTTGCTGGTGGCTCCAGCATGGCCACACAGGTTTTGGTATGCGGATCTGGTTCGGATGTCCAGTTGCCCGCCTTGGCCACTTCCGTTACGGCCAGACCTACTATCTCAAGGTCCGTTTTTCCATCAGGATCTCAAATTAATACTATGTTACAAGCTCGTAAATCTGTCTCTAGAAAGATTTATTATAGAGTTTGGAAGACTTACATTTCATGGTGTTCTTCTCATAAATTCTCTTGGCATTCTTTTAGAATTCCTAGAATTTTACAGTTTCTTCAGGATGGTTTGGATAAAGGTTTGTCCGCAAGTTCCTTGAAAGGACAAATCTCCTCTCTTTTTGTTTTATTTCACAGAAAGATTGCTATACTTCCTGATATACACTGTTTTGTACAGGCTTTAGTTCGTATTAAGCCTGTCATTAAATCTATTTCTCCTCCTTGGAGTCTTAATTTGGTTCTGAAGGCTTTACAGGCTCCTCCATTTGAACCTATGCATTCTTTGGACATTAAACTACTTTCTTGGAAAGTGTTGTTCCTTTTGGCCATCTCTTCTGCTAGAAGAGTTTCTGAGCTATCTGCTCTTTCTTGTGTCTCCTTTTCTGATTTTTCATCAGGATAAGGCAGGTTTGCGAACTTCTTTTCAATTTTTACCTAAGGTTGTGAATTCTAACAACATTAATAGAGAAATTGTTGTCCCTTCCTTATGTCCTAATCCTAAGAATTCTTTGGAAAGATCCTTACATTCTTTGGATGTGGTAAGAGCTTTGAAATATTATGTGGAAGCTACTAAAGATTTCAGGAAGACTTCCAGTCTATTTGTTTTATTTTCTGGTCCTAAGAAAGGTCAGAGGGCTTCTGCTATTTCCTTGGCTTCTTGGTTGAAACTTTTGATTCATCAAGCTTATTTGGAGTCGGGTCAGGCCCCGCCTCAGAGAATTACAGCTCATTCTACTAGATCAGTCTCCACTTCTTTGCCTTTTAAGAATGAAGCTTCAGTTGATCAGATTTGCAAAGCGGCAACTTGGTCCTCTTTGCATACATTTACTAAATTCTACCATTTTGATATATTTGCTTCTTCGGAAGCAGTTTTTGGTAGAAAAGTTTTTCAGGCAGCTGTTTCAGTTTGATTCTTCTGCTTTTGATTTAAGTTTTTTTCTTTCAATTATGAAAATAAACTTATTTTTTTGGGTTGTGTATTAATTTTTTCAGCGGAATATGGCTGTTTTTCTTTTATTCCCTCCCTCTCTAGTGACTCTTGAGTAGAGATCCACATCTTGGGTATTGCTATCCCATATGTCACTAGCTCATGGACTCTTGCCAATTACATGAAAGAAAACATAATTTATGTAAGAACTTACCTAATAAATTCATTTCTTTCATATTGGCAAGAGTCCATGAGGCCCACCCTTTTTTATGGTGGTTATGATTTTTTGTATAAAGCACAATTCTTTCCAAATTTCTTTTGTTGATGCTTTCTACTCCTTTCTTTATCACCCCACTGCTTGGCTATTCGTTAAACTATATTGTGGGTGTGGTGAGGGGTGTATTTATAGACGTTTTGAGGTTTGGGAAAATTTGCCCCTCCTGGTAGGATTGTATATCCCATACGTCACTAGCTCATGGACTATTGCCAATATGAAAGAAATTAATTTATCAGGTAATTTCTTACATAAATTATTTTTTGGTTTTTTTTGTTGGGTTGTGGATTTAGTTTTTTAGTGCAAAAAGATGTTTCTAAATCACACCCTTTATGTCTCATTACTCGTTGACACCACAACCTGGGTATTAGTTCTCAGGAGTAATGGATTGTGGACACACACCACCTGTATGAAAGAAATCATAATTTTTGCTTACCTAATTCATTTCTTTTATGATGGTGAGAGTCCATGAGACCCCACCCTGTGTTTTTGGTGTTGTTGTTTTCCCTGCTCCTTTTTATTGTTCTTATTGCTTTTTCTTACCTCTTTATGCTTGGCTATACATTTGACTGAGGTACCTCTCTGACCAGAAAAATCAAAATCTGGTATAAAAGCTTGCTGTCTATATGATTCAGATGGTGGTTTTTAATTTGTATATTTTGAACAAAACTTTTGCATCTGGAAAAAAAGATACCTAAATTACCAAATAGAAGTGATTGCAAGCCTTTTATTTAAAAATAGTGAAACACCCCAAAACCTTCAGTGTGAGAACATAGCAAGACTAACTGGTAGACATTTCCCCAGTTATATCCCCCTACAGCAAAGAAAGTCTGTTCCCCAAAACACTGCAGAGTTTGCACAAAAAGTGAGGAAAGACTTATGTTTTTACTGTATGACATGCCCATCAAAACCTGGTTTATGCATCACAAATTGCTTTGCGCATCATGTAATTTTATACAGGCAGTTATACCATAGCAAACAATCAGTTATGCCTTTCCCCAAAATCCCCTTTCAGAACTGTGGTTCACATCTGCAATTAACGGCCTTCTAAGACCCTTTGCCCAAATATTAGTAAAAATCCCCTTCAGATTTGTGATGCACAGCTGCAATTTGTGACCTTTTATGACACTTTGCTAAAACATATCTAAAAATCCCCTTTCAGAACTGTGATTCACAGCTGCAATTATCAGCTTTCTAATTACTAAAACGAGTGACAAGCCCATAGATGTCTTCTATTTCTGAACAAAGGGACCTTAAAAAAAAAGATTTTAAAATAATTAGAATTTTCGCTGTACATGTTTTCTGTAAATGTCAGCGAGGACCCCAAAATTTGTGAAAATAATCATAATTTTTTTCTTAATTATTCCATTTGGCATATACAGTATCCCACAAAAGTAAGTACACCCCTCACATTTTTGTAAATATTTTATTATATCTTTTCATGTGACAACACTGACGAAATTACAATTTGCTACAATGTAAAGTAGTGAGTGTACAGCCTGTATAACAGTGTAAATTTGCTGTCCCCTCAAAATAACTCAACACACAGCCATTATTGTCTAAACCATTGGCAACAAAAGTGAGTACACCCCTAAGTGGAAATGTCCAAATTGGGCCCAAAGTGTCAATATTTTGTGTGGCCCCCATTATTTTCCAGCACTGCCTTAACCCTGCTGGGCATCAAGCTTACCAGAGCTTTATAGGTTGCCACTGGAGTCCTCTTCCACTCCTCCATGACGACATCACGGAGCTGGTGGATGTTAGAGACCTTGTGCTCCCCCACCTTCCATTTGAGGATGCCCCACAGATACTCAATAGGATTTAGGTCTGGAGACTTGCTTGGCCAGTCCATCACCTTTACCCTCCGCTTCTTTAGCAAGGCAGTGGTCGCCTTGGAGGTGTGTTTGGGGTCGTTATCATGTTGGAATACTGCCCTGCGGCCCAGTCTCCAAAGGGAGAGGATCATGCTCTGCTCCAGTATGTCACAGTACATGTTGGCATTCATGGTTCCCTCAATGAACTGTAGCTCCCCAGTGCCAGCAGCACACATGCAGGCCCAGACCATGACACTCACACCACCATGCTTGACTGTAGGCAAGACACACTTGTCTTTGTACTCCTCACCTGGTTGCCGCCACACGCTTGACACCATCTGAACCAAATAAGTTTATCTTGGTCTCATCGGACTACAGGTCATGGTTCCAGTAATCCATGTCCTTAGTCTGCTTGTCTGCAGCAAACAGTTTGCAGGCTTTCTTGTGCATCTTTAGAAGAGGCTTCCTTCTGGGATGACAGCCATGCAGACCAATTTGATGCAGTGTGCGGTGTATGGTCTGAGCACTGACAGGCTGCCCCCCCCCCCCCCCCGCCACCCCTTCAACCTCTTCAGCAATGCTGGCAGCACTTATATGTCTATTTCCCAAAGACAACCTCTGGATATGACACTGAGCATGTGCACTCAACTTCTTTGGTTGCCATGGCGAGGCCTGTTCTGAGGGGAACATGTCCTGTGAAACCGCTGTATGGTCTTGCCCACCATGCTGCAGCTCAGTTTCACGGTCTTGGCAATCTTCTTATAGCCTAGGCCATTTTTATGTAGAGCAACAATTATTTTTTTTCAGATCCTCAGAGAGTTCTTTGCCATGAGGTGCCATGTTGAACTTCCAGTGACCAGTAGGAGAGAGTGTGAGAGTGATAACACCAAATTTAACACATCTGTTTCCCATTCACACCTGAGACCTTGTAACACTAATGAGTCACATGACACCAGGGAGGGAAAATGGCTAATTAGGCCCAATTTAGACATTTCCACTTAAGGGTTTACTCACTTTTGTTGCCAACGGTTTAGACATTAATGGCTGTGTGTTGTTATTTTGAGTGGACAGCAAATTTACACTGTTATACAGGCTGTACACTCACTACTTTACATTGTAGCAAAGTGTAATTTCTTCAGTGTTGTCACATGAAAAGATATAATAAAATATTTATAAAAATATGAGGGGTGTACTCACTTTTGTGGGGTACTGTATCTGACTGCCATCTATTAGCATTAAATATACCAAAATAGGCCTAGATCATCAATACCGTGGGTTGTCTTTTCTTAAAATTATATAGCGTTTATTTGGCCAGTTATGCAATAACAAATAAACTATTAACCCTTTGCCTGAACATATTTAAAATCCCCTTTGAGTTGTGAATCACAGCTGCAATTAGCAGCCGTTTAATTACCAAAACCAATGACAAGCCCATACATGTCTACTATTTAAAAACAAAGGGGATTCCAGAGAAGCTTTTACAATTATTTGTCTTATGACTGCACAAATTATTTGTAAGTAATTTCAGTGAGAAATCCAAAGTTTGTAAAAGTAAAGCTTTTTTTTTTATATGATTTAATTTGGCACACATCTGACTGCAAACTGCTCACATGAAATATGCCAAAATGAGCCTAGAACAATACCAAGTTAATGAGTTTTATTTTATGATTGTATTTTGCATACATCTAACTGCCAAATGGTTTCATGAATTATACCAAAATGTGTCTAGATCAATGCTTTTTGTTGTCTAAATTAAATATATATCTAGCCCCAGGACGACACACAGCTTAGAGGTAAGGGGGCCTTTGACTCCTGGGAGGAGACAGTCACCATGATGTGAAAGTGTGGGTCTTAAGAAGGCCGAGGTTTAAGAGAAAGGAGTGGCGGCCATCTTAGAAGCAGAAAATTTAGTGCAAGCAGCAAGTTGAACAGCTCCGTGTTGGTGTGCATATTTCCTTAGCATGGAATTTGAGGAGCTGCTCAAGAGAGTTAACGGAGGAAATCAGGCTGGATGCAAGATCAGCTGGCCTCTGTTTTTCCTTTTGCGGTTGCGACTCGGCAACCGGAGGAACAATCTGCCCGGGAACGGCCCTTGTGTCAATCGCGCCCCCCTAGAAGGCTCAGCCCTGAGTTGAGCCAGGGGGCTGTTAGGAAGCAGAAGAGCCAGAGCGGTGATGTGGTGAGAGGATCGCATCGTGGTCAAGCTGTAGACACCGTCGTTCCAGAGGTTCAGTCGGAGGTGCAGCATGCTGTGTTATCCCAGATGTTGGTGGAGGTGGATGTGCACTTGGTTCAGGAGGTGACTGGAGCAGGTAGGCAAGGGAGCAGGACATTAAACGTGGTCCAGAAGGGCCTGATGGGGCCCAGGTGACGGGTGTTAGATCAGACTTGATTGACTGCTTTAGTTAGCCTGAAGGGGGCAGTGGAGGATAGGAGCATGTCAGCCACGTGGAGATGGGGAGCACAGTTCAGATTTCCTCCCCTGATAGGGACATTGATACTGTGATTGATTTGGATCCTATTAGTCCTGCAGTAAGAGGGGGGCCTTCTAATGTGGTGTTAGAGGGTCCACACCACTTTTCTGGGGCTATTGATAAAAAGGGTGCTAGTGTAAAGCCCTCATATTACGGTCAGAGATGGCCTTTTAGAGGACATGTTAGTAGGTCAAAATATGGTGCAAGGGCATCCAGGGGATTTAAATCTAGGGGCAGATCTTCCACTGCTGGCGCTTCCAGGGTTAGAGGCCATAATAGGAGGGGTGTATGGGGGAGGAGCCTCCCAAGATCCAGACTGGAAGAGGAGATAATTGAGTCCTCCAGCCCTTCAGACGGTGAGGAATTTGTACCACCTTCCCTTCAGTTAAAGGATAGGGGTAGGGGCATTGAAAATTTGAGGGCTTGGCACGGTCCTCAGAGGGGCACAAGGGAACCGTTTTTATGGGTTTCTACTGGGGATAGTGGTTGTCCTGATGGGGGAAGAAGGATTGTGAATGTCTCAACTTCTAATATTCATTCTTCAGCTGATAAGTCTGGAGCCCATCAAAAGGTTTTCAGGGCGGCGGAAGTATTAAACGGAGAGGGGGCAGATGCCTTCCATCTGGCTGATTCATGGATGGAGTCAATTAGATTGGACCCAGATGATGGCACTGATTTGGGTGTGACCGATTCAGCAGCCTGTGGGGTAGATGCGGGAGTTTCAATGGGATTAAGGGAGGTGAGATTTGAGGTAGATGGGGAGTCAGTTAGAAGAGCTAAAAATGTTACCAATTTTACGACTGAGGTTCCAAAGGGGAATACGGAGTTCAGGGGTTTAGGAGGAGTAAAACAGTTAGGTTGGGTTCAGGAATTATCTGACGGGATGGGGCCCTCTCGGGGTAAGAGAGCCAAGGGGTGTTAATCTGTTGGGACGGCCTATCCCTCTGGACAGTTTCAAGGGGGATTGTTTCCATATGGGGATATGTTACATCCTACTATTTTACAGGCATAATCAGATCCTTCCCAGTCTGTGGAAATAGTCCCGAGCGCCGTGGGGACAGAGGGAGTGCAGGTGGCTCCCAGGAGGATGTGGCGGCTGCTGCAGAACCAATCTGTACATTTTGGGGAAGCAGGTCGAGTTGTGGGTCATGAGTGGTCTGCCAGTTACTCTGCTTCAATGAAAATCTTGGAGGGTATTAATAAGTTGCTGAGCATGGTAGAGGCATCTGGGATGGTTATAGCTCCTCCACCTGCTGCCAGTGTGTGGGTCAAAGAAAAGGTCGTGGTCCGGGCACCCAATTCAGTGTCAGCTTCAGGTGAACAGCGGTCTGAGGGGCATGTTGCGGCTGCAGTGCCTGTGCAATCAGTTCAGTCAGGGCAGGCTTACCAGCTGCCTGCTGGGGGTGATAAAGAAAAAGATCATTCAGATCTGAGGGTTCCATTTAATAAGAGACTAAAGAAAAGATTTGGAAGAGGGAATACATTGAATTGTTCTCTTTGTTGCCCCTGGAGCAAATCTTCGAATTGCTCGAGGACTCCAAAAAAGAGGCTTCAAAAAAAAAGGAGGATGAATGTAACAAGCGTTATAGGAAGCTCCCTTAAACGTTTACTAACTGGTTTCAGGCCTTTGTTATATACGCTAGTGTGATGGCGGAAAAGTTTCCTGAGCAGGGTGCTTCTTTTTTCTGTTACTTGGATGAGGTTGCTGCCGCACAGTGTACTTATGGCGGAATACCCAGGTGGTCGTATGAAGAACAGATTTGTCAGCGACTAGCAGTCAAACCAGATATGAAATGGGATGACAGGGATATGGGGCTTTGGTTGAAGGTCATGACGCCTCTTTGTGCTTCCCAGCCCTTTCGGGGCTTCGCCAGTGGACTGGCTGCTTCAGGTTCGTCGGCCCCCTTTAAAAAAGGCGTCTGTTTCGCCTTTAATGGACAGTGCAAGTGGGGTGCCTTTTGCACATTTCCCCATGAGAGCTTGGGATGTGGGGGTGGACACCCCTATGCAAAATGTTTCAAAAAAGGAAAAATGCCCAGTAGACCAGACTGGTCTGACAAGGGGGGCAACTCCAATAAAAGTGGAAAAGATGGAGCAGTGGCTAGGCCGGTAAGGCAGTAGGCGGGGTTACTTTGAAAAGCTGCCACAATGGTTCACAGCTTCACTTATGGTTTTGTTATTCCGTCGGTTGGGGGTACTGAGCGTTTTTCTGATAACTTACAATTGGCCAGGGAATGGAAAAGGAAAAGATCGAAATGGAAGTTGACCTGGGGAAAATGGCAGGACCATTCGCTTACCCTCAAATTAAAGGTTTGCGTATATCGCCACTTGGTGTTGTCCCTAAAAAGGATATGGGAAAATGTAGGATGAGCCACCATCTTTCGTATCCCGAGGGGCAATCTGTGAACGATGGTATTCCGGTAGCGTTAGTGTCTGTTAAATATACTTTTGACCAGCTGGTGGCTTTGGTTAGAGATGCCGTGGAGCACGCATTGTTGTCTAAGGTCAATATTGAGGCTGCCTTTCATCTCCTGTTGGTTCACCCTGTTTCGCACAGGTTGCTGGGGTGTTTCTTTGATGGAGCATTTTACGTGGACCAGTATCTCCCGATGGGGTGCTCCATCTCTTGATCACAGGTCATTCTTAGAATGGGTTGTGCGGGAGCAGTCGGGTTTTTCATCTGTGGTCCACTATCTGGACGATTTTTTGTTCGTTGGGCCGGCTGACTCCCTGGTTTGTTTAAGTTAAGAGATATTTTTTGTTAAATTGCTGGTGAATGTGGGGTGCCTATAGCCGGGGAAAAATCATGGAATGCAGGCTCCCCGAAAACAAAGTTTCTGAGTGATATGGTCTTTTTTAAAAGCCAAGGAGGTGAAGTTGAGGGAGTTGCAATCGTTGTTGGGGAAGCTTAATTTTGCTTGTTGCATTATCCCTATTAGGAGAATTTTCTGTAGGCGTCTAGCTTTGGCTACAGCTGGGGTACGTCGTCCTCATCACTTTGTTAGGCTTTTAAAGGAGCTAAAAAGCGACCTCAGCATATGGGCAGACTTCCTTAATGATTTTAATGGGTGTGCATTGATGCAGGCGCCCAGAATTACGTGTGAAGAATTGGGGCTGTCCACTAATGCAGCTGGTAGTGTCGGTTTTGGAGCAATTTTTTGGAATGAATGGTGCGCTGCTGAATGGCCGAGCGATTGGAAAGCGACTGGGCTGATAAAAAACTTTGTTTTTTCTGGAGTTGTTTCCTGTATTTGTTGCTATGTATGTGTGGGCTAAAACTTTTGAGAACATGTCAGTACTATTCTACACGGACAACATGGGGGTTGTCACAGCGGTTAACACTTTAACTGCTTCTTTGCCTCCGGTTATCAGATTGTTGAGGGTGTTTGTGTTGCAATGCATGCGTCTGAATGCGATGGTAAGGGCAAAACATATAGCCGGGGCTTGATAACTCAGTAGCTGATGCCCTTTCTTGATTTCAGTGGCAACGCTTTTGGGAGCTGGCACCTCAGGTGGGCAAATTGGGGAAGTCCTTTCCTGTGAGGTTGTAGGACTTTGGTACGGAGGACTAGCAAATTTTGTGAAGTCTTCCTTAGCGAAGAGCACGTGGTCAGCATATGCTAAAGTCTGGTCTGAATGGGAAGTGCTACTTGCCGGTAGTGGCTTTGTGGAGGGTGACAGGGCCTGTGTGGGCATGTTTCTACAATCTCAGCAAAAAAACGAAAAAGAAGAAGGTGCTCCAATGGTGCAGTATGTTAAAACACAGCTTGATATTCCCCAGAAATGATCCCCTTATAAATGAATGGGTACTAACAAAATGAGCGCACTATAATGCAGTGCTATTCATGCAGGCTGGAGTATTCAGAGCCCACCAGCTAGCTCCCACCAGATTCGACCACTGCCTGATGAAAAGGTGCCAGTAGCATCTTGAAATGCATAGCAGTATATCTTGTATTGTTTTTATACTACTTTTTAATCAAATATATCCCTTGCCTTGGGATATTTTAATTTATTTTACTTGGTTCGTGAGTTTTATTTTGGAGTCTCATATCCTTTGTTGGACTGTGGATCCTGCTCCTTGAAGTGAGTCAGCTGGTAGACTCTGATATACCCGCTTGCACTACTTACACTGCATTATAGTGTGCAGCATATGTGAGTATCCAATCACAGCGGGACATATATTGGGTGTTTAGAAGCATTAGTGACCATCTGCACCATTGGAGTCTCTCTGTTCCCCTCCCTATTTCTGTTCTTTCACCTAAGACTCAAGAGTACACCGAATCTGGTGGGAGCTAGCTGGTGGGCTCTGAATACTCCAGCCTGCATGAATAGCACTGCATTATAGTGCGCTCATTTTGTGAGTACCCATTCATTTATAAGGGGATCATTTCTGGGGAATATCAAGCTGTGTTTTAACATACTGCACCATTAGAGCGCCTTCTTCTTTTTCGTTTTGTGCTTAGATTTTCCATCCATTTTTAAGAAGAGCTGACCCTGGTGATCATCTATCCTCTACTGTTTTTTGTTACTATCTTTTTGATGGTTACATTCTGATGTTTCTACAATGGCTGTGGAAGTGGGGTGATTGTGGATTGTCTCCACCTATGTTTGATAGAAAATTGGCAGCACTGGCATTTCGTTTTAAGTTATTAAATGTTGCGGATTTGACTAAATTGTTTTGTGTTCGTCAAATTGTTAACGGAATGAAAAAAGGGGCAGGGTGTCAGAAGGATGGATGGTGCACGGTTTCGTTTTCATTATTGGTTAGGTTGCTGGAAGTCTTGCCAGCAGTGTGTGTGTGTGTACGATTACAAGGTAGACCTGTTCATGGCCTTTTTTGGGGCACTTCGAATTTCCGAATTAGTCATTTGTAATAAATGGTCACATGGGAGGTTGGGAGTTGAAGATGTAGTGGTTACGGACTTGCAAGTGAGCATTTACATCAGAAAGTAAAAAACTGATCAGTTGGGGAAGGGGAGGTCTATAATGTTATTTCAGTTTGCACATGTATTGCCTTGAGGAGCTATTTACACAGAAGGCTGCAAGTTGGGGGGTCTTTGTTAATACACGAAAATGGTGGTGCTCTATCACTATTTCAGTTCAGAGCTGTGTTTACGAAGGCCTTGGGGGAGTTGGGTTTAAATCTAGGTGACTTTGGATCATAATTATTTCAGGATTAGGGCAGCCACTGAGGCAGCTGTGTTGGGGCTGAGCAAGGACGTTATTAGGGGTGTGAGAAGATGGAACTCTTCCAAGTTTTGTTCTTATGTACATCCACATTTGAGAGTTTAAGTTTCTGTTTTATTTTGTTGTAGAGATAACAGGAAATATAGCGCTAAATTTCTAGAGGATAACTAAGCCACTCTCTAACAGTCTCCCCAGGACTGTTACAAAGTAAAACAAATTGTTGAAGGGATTAAGAGGGCGCTAAAAAGCTACGTTAACCACCACACCTAATCATAAATACTACAATAACATCTATGAAGAAATAATGAAGGAACAAAAGTAAATTGAAGTGTATATAACTTTACTGCACGAAAAAATATAATAATGATAAAAGACAAATAACAGGGACGTCTCCCTTATATATTAAAATAAGACCATATCATCAAAAATATTATAAAAATACCACCCTAAAAATACTTAAAAAATAAGATCAAAAAAATTCTTTTAAAATGTTAACAACAAATCTCAGTGGAATGAAAAGTCCGTTCATGGGTTAACTAATGATACAATGTGTACAACAATGACTCCAGCCAGGATGAAATTGTCCCAAACAGTGAATAATCGGCTACACAGTGTCTGTTTATAACAGATCCAACAAGCGCTGCACATGTAACAGATGAATCACAGCGTTAATGAGATTTTGGAAGATTGGCGTTAGACAATAGAGCCACCTTTTTATGTAGGTATTGTTCACCTTTTGCCGAACAGAAATAATCTTACTCACACCTCTATGAAGTGGCTGTGTATCGCTCTTTACTCCCACTTCTGATGGTTTCCCAATTGTGGACAGAGTCTCTTCGGACTGCGCGCTCCTTGCAGCGTCTGCTGAACCCGGTCAGCGTCTAGAGAGACTGCACGCGCCTCCGTCGTCCGTTGATATTAAGTAGGGTCCCAGCACAGGAGGGAGATGAATGTACAAAGTCCCGCACTTAGCGTGGAGCACGCGCGGGCAACTTAAAACTAGGTACCTAGAATCCAAAAAAGGTGTCCTTAACAAGTAAAACAACTCGAGACTTCCTCTACGTGTTTCACGCGTGTGTTAGGGCTTTTTCAAGATGACGGTTGCTCCCGGGACAAACTTTAAATATCCGCTGTATCAATTTCATTGGGTGTTTCACTTTTCTTCTCTTGATCCTTTTTCCCTACTATATGGCAGCTTTTTTCCCACACTTATAGTCATAGATTGCTCTAGGGAATTTACCTTTTTTCATTTGTATATCGATTATTCTTTAGAACTTTATTTATTACTTTTTGAGCATTTTTGAATCACGTTTATTTAGTTTAATTATATACACTGAGCACTTTTTCACATAAAATGGAACCTGAACTTTTTTTCATTTAGGGATAATTTACTTAACAAACTTAGTAACACCTATATTACAGAAGAACGCCCACAAGGTAATTTCTTGAATTTCCACTAATTAGTAAATGAATTAGACAAACTAATGGTTAAAGAAATCAAACAAAAAATGGAATTGGTATTCTTAGATAAATACACCAATTTAGATTTAATCCCTAGAGGCTTAAAATTCAAAAAAGCCTGCACTTTCACTTTAAATCAGACACACCAAAAAGAATGGGATTTGGTATTAAAAGAAGCTTCATCTATGTTTGATAGAAAATTGGCAGCACTTGCATTTCGTTTTAAGTTATTAAATGTTGCGGATTTGACTAAATTGTTTTGTGTTCGTCAACTTGTTAACGGAATGAAAAAAGGGGCAGGGTGTCAGAAGGATGGATGGTGCACGGTTTCGTTTTCATTATTGGTTAGGTTGCTGGAAGTCTTGCCAGCAGTGTGTGTGTGTGTACGATTACAAGGTAGACCTGTTCATGGCCTTTTTTGGGGCACTTCGAATTTCCGAATTAGTCATTTGTAATAAATGGTCACATGGGAGGTTGGGAGTTGAAGATGTAGTGGTTACGGACTTGCAAGTGAGCATTTACATCAGAAAGTAAAAAACTGATCAGTTGGGGAAGGGGAGGTCTATAATGTTATTTCAGTTTGCACATGTATTGCCTTGAGGAGCTATTTACACAGAAGGCTGCAAGTTGGGGGGTCTTTGTTAATACACGAAAATGGTGGTGCTCTATCACTATTTCAGTTCAGAGCTGTGTTTACGAAGGCCTTGGGGGAGTTGGGTTTAAATCTAGGTGACTTTGGATCATAATTATTTCAGGATTAGGGCAGCCACTGAGGCAGCTGTGTTGGGGCTGAGCAAGGACGTTATTAGGGGTGTGAGAAGATGGAACTCTTCCAAGTTTTGTTCTTATGTACATCCACATTTGAGAGTTTAAGTTTCTGTTTTATTTTGTTGTAGAGATAACAGGAAATATAGCGCTAAATTTCTAGAGGATAACTAAGCCACTCTCTAACAGTCTCCCCAGGACTGTTACAAAGTAAAACAAATTGTTGAAGGGATTAAGAGGGCGCTAAAAAGCTACGTTAACCACCACACCTAATCATAAATACTACAATAACATCTATGAAGAAATAATGAAGGAACAAAAGTAAATTGAAGTGTATATAACTTTACTGCACGAAAAAATATAATAATGATAAAAGACAAATAACAGGGACGTCTCCCTTATATATTAAAATAAGACCATATCATCAAAAATATTATAAAAATACCACCCTAAAAATACTTAAAAAATAAGATCAAAAAAATTCTTTTAAAACGTTAACAACAAATCTCAGTGGAATGAAAAGTCCGTTCATGGGTTAACTAATGATACAATGTGTACAACAATGACTCCAGCCAGGATGAAATTGTCCTAAACAGTGAATAATCAGCTACACAGTGTCTGTTTGTAACAGATCCAACAAGCGCTACACATGTAACAGATGAATCACAGCGTTAATGAGACTTTGGAAGATTGGCATTAGACAATAGAGTCACCTTTTTATGTAGGTATTGTTCACCTTTTGCCGAACAGAAATAATCTTACTCACACCTCTATGAAGCGGCTGTGTATCGATCTTTACTCCCACTTCTGATGGTTTCCCAATTGTGGACAGAGTCTCTTCGGACTGCGCGCTCCTTGCAGCGTCTGCTGAACCCGGTCAGCGTCTAGAGAGACTGCACGCGCCTCCGTCGTCCGTTGATATTAAGTAGGGTCCCAGCACAGGAGGGAGATGAATGTACAAAGTCCCGCACTTAGCGTGGAACACGCGCGGGCAACTTAAAACTAGGTACCTAGAATCCAAAAAAGGTGTCCTTAACAAGTAAAACAACTCGAGACTTCCTCTACGTGTTTCACGCGTGTGTTAGGGCTTTTTCAAGATGACGGTTGCTCCCGGGACAAACTTTAAATATCCGCTGTATCAATTTCATTGGGTGTTTCACTTTTCTTCTCTTGATCCTTTTTCCCTACTATATGGCAGCTTTTTTCCCACACTTATAGTCATAGATTGCTCTAGGGAATTTACCTTTTTTCATTTGTATATCGATTATTCTTTAGAACTTTATTTATTACTTTTTGAGCATTTTTGAATCACGTTTATTTAGTTTAATTATATACACTGAGCACTTTTTCACATAAAATGGAACCTGAACTTTTTTTCATTTAGGGATAATTTACTTAACAAACTTAGTAACACCTATATTACAGAAGAACGCCCACAAGGTAATTTCTTGAATTTCCACTAATTAGTAAATGAATTAGACAAACTAATGGTTAAAGAAATCAAACAAAAAATGGAATTGGTATTCTTAGATAAATACACCAATTTAGATTTAATCCCTAGAGGCTTAAAATTCAAAAAAGCCTGCACTTTCACTTTAAATCAGACACACCAAAAAGAATGGGATTTGGTATTAAAAGAAGCTTCACGTAGTTTGATTGAAATTATAAAAAAATCACATAATGAAACTTTGGAGGAAATAAACACACAAATCACTGATTTCAAAAAACAGTTAGAAACTAAGCGTGAATATCCTAATTTTAAAGAAAGACAGAGTAATTTGGTTAATAAATTAATATAACTTAAACATGGATTATTAGATACAAAATGGAAAAAACTAGAAAGGGATAGAAACGATTTGTTGGAACAAACTAAAGAATTAAAAGAGAAAATTGTTAATGCCAATATAGAATTTCCCCAACCAGATGATTGGGATCAAATAAAACATAATACTAGACAACATTTTAGAGGTTACATACCACAGAATATACCTAAAGAAAAAAACTATGAGACATATAGAGGTAGAAACATACAAAGTGGTCAATATGAAAAAAAATTTCATGAACGCCATCAGTCTAACCATAATTGGAGAGACCGCCCCAACTATGGGATACAGCGATCTAAAGCTCCTTTTCAACAATATCGCCGCAACCACAACTATTACAATAGAACATATCAAGATAATTCTGAGAATTATTATGGTAATAGAATGCCCCATACCCATAGGGATACATATATAAATGGTAACAGGTCTCAGTACTACGATAATAGAAGTCATAATGATCATCATAATCATTGGCAAAATATGAGACAGCCCAGAAATTCTTACCATGATTCAAATGATGAATATTATGATAATAGGACAAACAGAGCAAGGATGGATAGCTGGTATACAGAAACTAGTAATAGATTCTCACCTCTGGTCAATGCATGTGAGATTGGGATGAATCAAAATGAGAAAGATTTTTTAGGGAACAGCCCTCTAAGAGAGGGCACTTCAAAGAACCTTGTAGCTCTGGAAAAAAGAGAGAAAACATACACCCCACTAAATCAAAAGAAAAGACAACTAGAGGACAAAGAGGAGGAAAGAATAGAAGGAGAGGCAAAGAGAGTGAGGTAATACATGGTGAAACAGGGATTTTTAATTTGAGTAATAAAGAATTAGATAAAGATGGAAAAAGGGTACTTTCACTGGGCTGATCTTTTGCCCCTACTACTACCCTTAACAAATTTAATACTCACATCCACGTAAAACAATTTGTTAGGAAGTTAACGTTAAAACGTTACTTTATGAGAAACCCTATTGAGAGGCAGATAAACCCTTCTAAATTTCCAAGAACAATCAGTGACAATGATGGGGATAGAGCACATACTTATCTAAGACCAAAATCTAAATTTTATCCTTCATATGCAAAAGGTTCTAATATAGAAACTTTTGAAAAAATGGTCCTTAAAGACTTGAAAGAGTTCAACCCAAAAAAATCAAAGCCAAATTACAATTTAACAAAAAAAGATAAAGAGATTATAGATAGGCTACAAAAAAATAAACAAGTAATCATAAAACCAGCAGATAAGGGTGGGGGGTTGTAGTTATGAATAAAGCTAATTATATTACTGAGGCCAATAAAATACTGAGTGATTCAAAAACCTATAAAATATTAGACCTAAATCCTACTAATAAGATTAAGAAAACTCTTCTTTGCATTTTGGAGGAAGGAAAGGATGGGGGTATCCTTAATGATAATGAATTTAATTACTTATATCCTGAAAACCCTAGAACCCCCATCTTTTACTTCCTCCCAAAGATTCATAGGAGTCTTGAGAACCCTCCAGGGAGACCCATTATATCTGGAGTAGGTTCCATTACGTCTAATCTTTCCAGATATGTCGACATCTTTCTCCAGAAATATGTAAAGAAATTAAACACCTATCTCAGAGACTCTACTCAAGTATTACAACTAGTTGAAAATATACAATGGGAAGATAACTTTATCCTTGCCACAAGCGATGTTACATCTTTGTACACTGTCATAGATCATGTAAAAGGCCTACAGGCTGTTGAAAACACTCTATGCTCAGATAGGGATATAGATACACATCTTAGACAGTTCATTTTAAAAGGGATACAATTTATACTGGAGAACAATTATTTTGAATTCAATGGCAAATATTATCTTCAGCTGGAAGGTACCGCGATGGGCACGAGGTTCGCGCCAAGCTATGCCAACATATTTATGGGTGACTGGGAGGATCATTTTCTTGGGTCACATGAGTTTGGCGCGAGCCTCGTGCTCTTTAAACGGTACATAGACGACATACTAATTGTGTGGAAAGGCTCAGAGGAAAACCTAAAACTCTTTCCAAGCTATGAATTCCAACGATAGAGGCCTCCACTTTACTTACGAGTATAGTAGAACTTCTATATCATTTTTAGATTTAGAATTGTTTGTAGATGAGGGTAGTCTTGCCACTAGGACTTTCTTTAAGCAAGTGGACTGTAATGGCTATGTACATAAAAAGAGCTGCCATCATGATAGATTGAAAGGTAATATACCTACAGGGCAGTTTCTTAGAATTAGAAAGAACTGTTCTAGATACATCGATTTCAAGACACAGATTAATGTTCTCCAACAGAGATTTCATGAAAGAGGCTACACTGAACAGGAACTAGTAGGAGCCATGACTAGAGCTGCCACAACAGAAAGAGGTTCTCTCTTACAATATAAAGATAAAGGCACACCACTTGCCATGGATAATAAGAATGAGTATGACGTAGCTCTTATTACAGATTACAGTGACAAACATCAAACACTTCGTAAAATAGTCATGAGGCATTGGCACATAGTCAAAAAGGATCCTTTAATAGGAGACATTTTAGCATATAAACCAAAAATTATATTTAGGAAAGCCAGAAATTTAAAACAAATTCTGGCACCAAGTGAATTAAAGAAAGACAATACCATCATGGTAGATCAAGATCTAAGAGGTAATCATCTGAAAGGTTTTTTCCCCTGCCATTTATGTAGAGTTTGTAGGTACAGCAGCAAAATAAGCTCTATTCACATAACAGGGACAGGGGAAGATTTCAAAATTAGAGACATCATCAGATGTTCACAGAAAGGTTTCATATACCTTATAAAGTGTTCTTGTGACCTAATTTACATTGGTGAGACCACCAGAATACTACATGATAGGATCAGAGAACATCTCTGCAATATTGAAAAGGGCAATTTAGACACCTACCTATACAAACACTATAGAGAAGTCCATAAAAATAATCTGAAACATCTTAAGTTCTGGGGAATATGTAAGGTTAGAGGAGACTGGAGAGGGGGTTATTTTGAGGGTAAGCTCCTCAAAAAGGAAGCAGAATTAATCTATAAATTTGATACCCTCTTCCCCAGAGGTCTCAACTCAGAGATAGACCCGTCCCCCTTTTTAGGGGTCTAAAATATGACAAACTTTCAACAATCTGAGTAAAGTGATAAGTTCTCAATAGACAGTATATATCAATCAAATCACTTGTATAAGAAAGTTTTTATAAAAAAAAGAGTAAGACTGTCTACAACTGTTTATCTTAGTTAAGGAAATTCAATCAGAAGCAAAGAAAATTGTGATTTGTAACCAATTATCTAATTTAATGTAACAATATTAACTTTTTGAATACACTAACAAATTATATATGTAACAATATTGATCGTATAACATAGTTAAAATTAAAATTTCATTATAACTAAAACTGGTCAGAGTTAGTAGTTAATTTACCTATTCTCCCATTTGAGGATTAAATATTAAATGTAATTTAACACTAACTTTATAGTTTTGTAAAAAAAAATTTAAATTTTTATATATTGATGGAATACCACCCCTGGATTAACTACCCTATTATAAGGTCATCAGCATTCTCAATACATAATTTATACAGGTCTATAAATATGTATATTTATTCAGCAAAATCTACATATTAAAATTTTGTGGAAACTAACTTTTATTGTACCATAAAGAGTATGAGCATAAGCTCCCTTTAGTTGGATCAACATGGAAAATTAATTGAAATCAAAAGAGCCCACCTTAAATAATATCCACTTGGATTAACTTCCACCTTAAGTCTGAATGAAGAAAAGTGAAACACCCTATGAAATTGATACAGCGGATATTTAAAGTTTGTCCCGGGAGCAACCGTCATCTTGAAAAAGCCCTAACACACGGGTGAAACGCGTAGAGGAAGTCGAGTTGTTTTACCTGTTAAGGACACCTTTTTTGGATTCTAGGTACCTAGTTTTCAGTTGCCCGCGCGTGTTCTACGCTAAGTGCGGGACTTTGTACATTTATCTCCCTCCTGTGCTGGGACCCTACTTAATATCAAAGGACGACGGAGGCGCGTGCAGTCTCTCTAGACGCTGACTGGGTTCAGCAGACGCTGCAAGGAGCATGCAGTCCGAAGAGACTCTGTCCACAATTGGGAAACCATCAGAAGTGGGAGTAAAGATCGATACACAGCCGCTTCATAGAGGTGTGAGTAAGATTATTTCTGTTCGGCAAAAGGTGAACAATACCTACATAAAAAGGTGACTCTATTGTCTAATGCCAATCTTCCAAAGTCTCATTAACGCTGTGATTCATCTGTTACATGTGTAGCGCTTGTTGGATCTGTTACAAACAGACACTGTGTAGCTGATTATTCACTGTTTAGGACAATTTCATCCTGGCTGGAGTCATTGTTGTACACATTGTATCATTAGTTAACCCATGAACGGACTTTTCATTCCACTGAGATTTGTTGTTAACGTTTTAAAAGAATTTTTTTGATCTTATTTTTTAAGTATTTTTAGGGTGGTATTCCGGTCATATTTTTATAATATTTTTGATGATATGGTCTTATTTTAATATATAAGGGAGACGTCCCTGTTATTTGTCTTTTTATCATTATTGTATTTTTTCGTGCAGTAAAGTTATATACACTTCAATTTACTTTTGTTCCTTCATTATTTCTTCATAGATGTTATTGTAGTATTTGTGATTAGGTGTGGTGGTTAACTTAGCTTTTTAGTGCCCTCTTAATCCCTTCAACAATTTGTTTTATTTTGTTGTAGGTCCTGTACGTGTTTGGGTGTTTGGACACTCATTTATTTATTGGGCCAGGAGAACTGCGGCAGTCAAGACGGATGGGCTACATTTGGGTTTTGATAGAAAGAAAGTGATCATAAATTGGTTTGGAGAAAGGGGTCTCAAATGGGATCAGGTATTGAGGATGGTCGTTGATTACGTTAGACAACTTTCCCCTCCAGATGTTCTGGTGGTTCATGCGGGAGGTAATGACCTAGGTTTTTTACCACAGAAAGAACTGGTGCGTAGGATCAAGAGGGATTTGGCTAGATTATTGGAGATTTTTCCAACTTTAACTATTGTCTGGTCAGATATTGTTCCTAGATTTGTATGGAGAGCGGCTTGGAATTATGACAGGTTGAATAATAGTAGAGAAAAAAAGTGAATAAGCTGGTTGCAGCCTTTCTGCGTAGGATAGGTGGAGTGGTTGTTCACCACAAGGACTTGGAGGATGTGGGCAATGGGGAATTTTATTTGAAGGATGGATTACATCTTAATGTTTTTGGTCTGAGGCTGTTTATCTTGGGGCTCCAAGAGGCCTTGGAAGGTTTGTGTGAGGGGTGGCGGGTCTGGGCTGTCTGTTAGTCAGTCCAGCCTATGGCGGGTGTTAGTCCCCTTACGTAAGCAAGTTGACTATGGCCATAAGTGAATGGGTTAACCTCCTCATGAGGTGGGAGAGCAGGTTAAGTAGCTTCTTGGACACAGGGTTCCTTGGAGCTATGGGTAAAATAACAGACTTATTTTAAGTCCAGGTAAAAACGTATGGCCTGGTCAACAAGAAAATGGAGGATGAAGATTTAAGAATGAGACTGAAGATTTAAGAATGAGACTAGCATTTCCGGGGTGTGTTCTAGCTGGTTCTAGTAAATAAAGTTTTTTATGTGGTTATAAAAGTGATTTATTTATGTTTTATTAAAATGGTTATTTAATAAAAGGCTGTGGCCAGAATTTACCAAAGAACAAGTCTCAGTGTTTTTATATAGTAAAATGTTAAAGTTAATCAATGTTTGAAAGGGCGACGATATTTAGACGAATCATGGGGTGAAGCTAGCCCCAGGATGACATGCAGCTTAGAGGGAGAGGGGGCCTTTGACCCCTTGGAGGAGACAGTCACCATGATGTGAAAGGGGTCGGTCTTAAGGAGGCTGAGGTTGAAGAGAAAGAAGTGCCGGGCATCTTAGATGCCGAAAATTTAGTGCAGGCAGCAAGTTGCCCTCCCTCCCTTATTTTCAGTGGTTTTTATATTTGTCACAGCGGGAGCCGGTGTTAGTCCCCTCACGTAAGCAAGTTGAATATGGCCATAAGTGAATGGGTTAACCTCCCCACGGGTTGGGAGAGCAGGTTAAGTAGCTTCTTGGACATGGGGTTCCTTGGAGCTGTGGGTAAAATTACGGACTTATTTTAAGTACAGGTAAAAAAGTACGGCCTGGTCAACAAGAAAATGCAGGATGAAGATTTAAGAATGGGACTAGAATTTCTGGGGTGTGTTTTAGCTGGTTTTAGTTATCTATTTATTTATGTTTTATTAAAATGGTTATTTAATTATTATTATTATTATCATTATTTATTTGTATAGCGCTGCCAAATTCTATAGTGCTGGGTACAATGATAGGGGTATACAATGACAAGGATTTGTGATAAAATACAAAACATAAAAAAACTCAACATATCTAGTACAGGAGGAAGAGGGCCCTGCTCCGGGGAGATCACAGTCTATAGGTTTAGGGTGCAGAGACATAAGGTTGGAGTAGCTTGTCACATTGGTTGTAGTTGCAGCAGTGAGTCAGGCAGTTCATGTATTAGTTTGGTTCGGATGAGGGATGGAGGAGAGATGGTAAGCCTCTCTGAATAGGTTGGTTTTCAAGGAGCGTCTGAAGCTATACAAGGTTGGAGACAGTCTTAGGGAGTGGGGTAGAGAGTTCCAGAGGACAGGAGCAGCACGTGTGAAGTCTTGGAGGCGGGATTGGGACGTAGAGATAAAAGGAGTAGAGATACGTAGGTCAGAGGTTGATCGAAGAGGACGGGATGGGGAATATTTCATGATGAGAGAGGAAATATAGTTGGGAGTTAGACTGTTGAGTGCTTTGTAAGTTAGGGTTAATACTTTAAATTGTATTCTGGAGTGTATGGGGAGCCAGTGTAGAGACTGGCAGAGTGGAGCAGCTGATGTAGATCAGCGACATAGGAGTCTAGCAGAAGCATTCATAATAGATTGGAGGGAGGAGAAGCAGTGTTTTGGAAGGCAATTTAGGAGTAGATTGCAATAATCAATGCGTGACAAAATGAATAAGTATTTTTGTAGTTTTTTGAGTAAGGAAGGGACGAATTCTGGAAATGTTGCGTAGGTGTGAACGGCAGGATTTGGTAAGTGCTTGTATATGTGGGTTGAATGTGAGCTCTGAGTCTAGTATGACCCCAAGACAGCGGACCTGGGGTGAGATGTTGATAATATAGTCTCCAACAATCAGAGAAATGTCAGGTGTTGGATGACTCAAAGAGGGGAGGGGGGGGGAATAAGAAGCAGCTCAGTTTTGGACAGATTGAGTTGGAGGTAGTGTGAAGACATCCAAGAGGAAATTGCAGAGAGGCAGTTCGAAATCTGGTTGAGTAAAAAGGAAGAGATATCAGGAGAAAAAAGATAGATTTGGGTATCATCAGCATATAAGTGGTACTGGAATCCAAAGGAGGCTATAAGTTTTCCAAGGGAGGATGTATATAGAGAGAAAAGCAAGGGGGCCAAGACAGGGCCTTGCGGTACTCCAACCGAGAGAGGCATAGGATTGCAAGATATGTTGTTAAAGGAAACTGAAAACGAGCGGTTTGAGAGATATTAGGCAAAACAGGACAGGGCTGTGTCTTGGATGCCAAATGAATGTAGTATTTTTAGGAGGAGAGAATGGGTGAGAGTGTCAAAAGCAGCGGATAGGTCAAGAAGAATTAGTAAGGAGTAGTGGCCTTTTGCTTTAGCTGATAACAGGTCATTTGTTACTTTAGCAAGAGCAGTTTCTGTTGAGTGTTTAGGGTGGAAACCAGATTGTAGTGGATCAAGTAAGGAGTTAGTTGTGAGAAATTGATTTTGCCGATTATAGACCAGTCGTTTCAATAATTTTGAAGCAAAGGGAAGTAAGGAGACCGGTTGATAGAAGTGTGGAGGGGTCAAGTTTTGTTAATAGAAGGGGTGGAGGGGTGGGTAGGATTGCTGGGTTTGAGGGGTGTGAGGTACAGATATCTTTTCTAATGGTGCCAATTTTATTTTTGAAGTGATCAGCAATAATCTGAGCAGTGAGGTTGGTAGGGGGTGGGGGTGCAGGCGGACTTAGAATGGAGTTAAAGGTTGAGAACAGCTTTCTGGGGTTGGATGTGTGAGATGACACAAGGGAGGAAAAATAGACTTGTTTGGCCAGGCTGAGTGCAGAGTTGTAGGACTTAAGGATGAATTTATAATGCCAGAAATCAGCACAGGTGCGTGATTTCCTCAACTGCCGTTCAGCAGCCCGTGAACATCGCTGAAGATATCTGGTCTGTTTGGTGTGCCACAGTTGCCGTTGAGTGATTGATGTACGGAGAACAGTGGAGGTTGCAGATTTGTCAAGTATTGATTTTAGTGACAAATTATACTGTAAAGCAATGAGGTTTGGACAAGAGAGGGATGAAATGTCTGAGAGCAGAGGATTCAGTTGAGTGGAAAAGTCTGTGAGATCCAAGTCATTTAAATTCCTGTAAGGTAGTTTCTTGGGGGCTTGCAAATATGTAGCAGGTAGAGTAAGAGAGAAAGTTAGTAGATAGTGGTCAGAGAGAGGAAAGGGGAAGTTAAGGAAGTTGGAAGTGGCACAGAGATTAGTAAAGACCAGGTCTATGGAGTTGCCTTCACAGTGGGTTGGAGATGTTGTCCACTGGGACAGGCCAAAAGAGGTGGTAAGGTATGGAATTTTAGAGACAGCAGGCATGTTAGGATTATCAACGGGTATGTTATAAGTCCCCTAAGATGAGAGAAGAGATATTACAAGATAGAAAATGTGGAAGCCAGGCTTCAAAGTGGTCCAGAAATTGTGATGCTGGCTAGGGTCCGATAGATAACTGCAACACGAAGAGCTAGAGGGGAGAAGAGGCGGATAGCATGAACTTCAAAAGATGAGAAGGAAAGAGAGGGGGTGAATTCTTGCACCTGGGTCCTGTGGTTTCTAGTTACGCCTCTGGTCTCAGTGTTTTTATTTATAGTAAAATGTTAAAGTTAATCAATGTTTGAAAGGGGACGATATTTAGACGAATCATGGAGTCAATAGTTTTGGGGGTCAATTTTGAGAATTTCACCAGTTCTGCTATACCAAATGAGAGTTTCATAATTTTAGAACATGGTATACATAGCTGCAGATAAAATCCTTTCTAAAAAATAATGCAAAATATATAAATGTGTGGTCTTAGCTGATTTAGAGGTTGCCAATGAACACATTTCCAGTTTCTTTTTCTACAGTTAGAAAGCTACAGGTGATATTTTATATACTTTTTGTTTTACTTTATTGGGTAAATTTACAATATTTTCTTAAATCTGTAAATAAATAGCTAGTTGAAACTGTTATCCACTGAAATATATTATTTACACTGGATTTCAAATCTAAATAAAAACAAAGGTTTTCTTTCCGTTTAAATGTAGTGATAGAAAAATTTCAAAAATTATCCGGTACTCTGGGCTGAGTTTTTCTCTAAAATTCCTTGTAGTGAAGGGTTTAAAACTAATCACAATAGTCAGTGTGCTTTATCTTTCCAAAAATGCTAGTATTGGAATTGTTTTCCTCATACTATGTTTAGCTCACATAGGCAAGTTTATTGATCATGTTAATATCATGCAAATGATTTGCAACCCCACCTCAGAATGGCAAGCACTATCACTGTAACGGTTATTCTCTACAAACTTTGAGAAATATATTTCATGGTTTTTAAACTCTGTAATGTAACCATTTTAACACATTCCATTAGATGGGATTCTCCTCTTTTCAATTAAACGTCTTCATGATTCTTTGTTTTGCAGATAGAGGTGTTAAAGGGCCAATAATTAAATTACCTAGTTCATTAAAGCATTTTATTAATAAACAATTACATACAGAGAACTTTGTGTTTAGCACCGGCAAATAGGGTTGCCATTTATCCTCTCAAAAAAATACTGCACAATAAGTCACGTACTGAGCACATTGGTAGATTGGGGGTCACACAAAGCTCTACTTTAGCCCCCATTCTGGATCCCACAATGTTTATTTTCTTTCATGATTCAGATAGAACATACCATTTTTAACAACTTTTGCTCTGCTTTTTGCGCGCGTCGGATGTACCACTCGTATTACAAGTATTACAAGTTGAAAGTTTAAAGGTTCAACTATGTGTTGATTTTCTCGTTTCGGATGCTCTCTCTGAAATATTTCAAGCCTTGTATCCCCTTTAATACAGTTTTAATATTTTTAAGGGTGTTTCCTTTACCTGCTTCTAACATCGAGCTTTGGGAAATTATCCCTAAGGTTAATGAGGCTATTTCTACCTTGACTAACCGTTCTACTATTCCTCTTGAGGATAGTACTGCTTTCACTAGACTATATGGATAGGATCTTAGAGTATTTTCATTGGAAGGTTTTTCATCAAATCGGTTTCCTTTTTAGACCAGTAATTAGTATTGCTTGTGATAGCTTATCTGATAACTTATCTGAGCAGTTAAATTTGCTGGTGAAGAGGTTTAGATTCAATTAAACTGATGGTAAATCTGAGAGTTTTAAAAAAAAGTTAGGATTTACCGTCACTAATAATAATCTGTAATTTCAGTCATGTTCCTAAAAACAGGGTACTAAACTCACCCTATCTATGCCGCAGAAGATAGCTAAACTCAGCGCCTCCGGCCACCCACGGCACAGCTCTCTTTACCAATGAGGTGATGTTTCCACCTATAAACCAATAGCTGTGCTAGGATGTCAGATGACATGCACGGCTATTGGGTTTAGAGGTAGAAACATCACCTCATTGAAGAAAAGTGCTGTGCCGTGGGCGGCCGGAGCCGCTGACTTTAGCGAGCACCCACAACACAGATAGGGTAAAATTAGCACCCTTTTTTAATAACTGATGACTGAAACTACAGTGTATTTTTAGTGACGGTAAATCAGATTTACCATCAATTTAAGGCTCTTCAGGTCAGCTAATGATTTAGCTTGTGACACTATTGTTGGCATTATTATGTTTCGTGCCAAAAATATGGCATTAGTAGTCCTACCCAGAAGGGAGTAGCAGTTCATTGTGTTTAGCACAGCTGCCTAGCAACTAGGGGGTTGAGGGTTCAGATCTTGATAAGGTTGCTGATGTCTTAGATATGGTTTCTATGTCTAGGCTTTTATTTTAGCCTATGTCCTATTTGGATACTCAGATATGGTCTTGGAAGATTTTGTTTCTTTTAGCAATTCCTGCTATTAGAAGAATTTTTGTTTTGTTTGCTCTTTCCTCTCGGCCTCCTTACCTGGTTTGCCATCAGGATAAGGCGGATTTGGGGCTAGTTTGATTTATTGCCTTAAGTGGTGTCTTTAGGCCATTTTTTTCATGAGTTTTTTGCTCTTTCTTTTTGTCTTAATCCAAAACATTCTATGGAGAGGCTTCTTCATATTTTGGATGTTGTTATGGCTTTTAAATTCTATTTGCAGGCTTCTAGGATTTTAGACAATCCTCTGGTTTATTTATTCTTTTTTTCTGATTTTAGATGGGGTCAGATATCAACAGCTGTTTTGTTGGTTTCCTGACTGAAGCTTTTCACTCATAACCTATTTCAGGAGGTGGGTTACCTTCTTCCTAAACATTGTACTTCCTGTTTTACTAGGTCAGGTCAGTTGCTTTTTCCTGGGCTTTTTAGAATGTGACTTCTGTTGTTCTAATTTGCAAGGCAGCTACTTGAGTCCAGACCAGTATTGCCTAGCAGGTAGCCTATCTGCTTTACAAGCTGAAGGCTGCATGTTTAAGCACAGTTGTGGGTGCTGGTTCATCTTTTCCAGAGTCTTTCTTTTTGATGTTTTTGTTTTTTTCTAGTAGCCTTTAACAGGAAAGTTCTTTGAGTAGTAGTTTCTGGACATTAGTTATTTAAACTAGTTTTGATTTAAAGGATATATATATAATTAACAATCATGTTTTCCTGATAAATTAATTTCTTTGTGGTGGTGAAAGTCCATGAGACCTGCCAATTTTTCCCCCTGCTCCTTTTTGTATGGCTTTTGGTCCTTTCCTACCTTTTTCTTTGATGTAAAGAGACAAAAAGATGTACCCGAAAGGTACTGTTTAATGGAGGGAGCCAGCTGATTTGCTATATAAATAGGTGAGACTGCCACTCCATTATAGTGGAAAAAAAGTGTTGTTATAAAGAGCAGATATTAAAGAGCATTGAGCCAGTAGATTCTCTGGCCTCTAGTTATCAAGCCGTCAACCGCAAATACGCTGGAATTCTGCAGCGTATTTGTGGCGAGGCTGATTCGCCATAGTTATCAAGCCCTACAGACCGGCAAAAGTAGAATCTAGTGACATAACATACGATCCGCCGGACTCAGTCTGACACAAATCGATGGTTACGTCACTACAGATGTTCCGAACGTAAGTTCGGCACTATCTGACTACTTTTGGAAGTTATCAAAGAACAACCAGGTACGCTCGCAACTATTCCGGCCCAGCGTACCTGGTGTTCAATCCGCCACCCTGGAGGCGGCGGATCCCATAGGAATCAATGGGAGTCTGACAGTAGCGAGAGCTCATGTTCGCTGCAGCTCGATATCCCATTGATTCCTATGGGAAGTGTCTGCACCTAACACCCTAACATGTACCCCGAGTCTAAACACCCCTAATCTGCCCCCCTACACCGCTGCCACCTACTTTATACTTAATAACCCCTAAACCGTCGCCCCGACACCGCCGCCACCTACATTATACGTATTAACCCCTAAACCGCCGCTCCCGGACCCCGCCGCCACCTACATTATACCTATAACCCCTAATCTGCCGCCCCTACATAAAGTTATTAACCCCTATCCTGCCGATCCCGGACCCCACCGCAAATAAAACAATTGTTTAACCCCTAAACCGGCGCTCCCGGAGCCCGCCGCCACCTACATTACATTTATTAACCCCTATCCTGCCCCCCCTACACAGCCGCCACTATATTAAATGAATTAACCCCTAAACGTAAGTCTAACCCTAACACCCCCTAAATGAATCTAAATAAATATTCCTATAATTAAATAAATTAATCATATTTAAAACTAAATACTTACCTATAAACTAAACCCTAAGATAGCTACAATATAACTAATAGTTACATTGTAGCCATCTTAGGATTTATATTTATTTTACAGGCAACTTTGTATTTATTTTAAGTAGGTAGAATAGTTATTAAATAGTTATTAACTATTTAATAACTACCTAGCTAAAATAAGTACAAAATTACCTGTAAAATAAACCCTAACCTAAGTTACAATTAAACCTAACACTATACTACCATTAAATAAATAAAATTAATTAAATACAATTACCTACAATTAAATTAAAATAACTAAAATTAACTAAAGTACAAAAAAAACCTCTAAATTACAGAAAATAAAAAAAATTACAAGAAGTTTAAACTAATTACACCTAATCTAAGCCCCCTAATAAAATAAAAAAAGCCCCCCAAAGTAATAAAATTCCCTACCCTAAACTAAATTACAATTAGCCCTTAAAAGGGTCTTTTGCGGGGCATTGCCCCAAAGTAATCAGCTCTTTTACCTGTAAAAAAAAGAAATACACCCCCCCAACATTAAAACCCACCACCCACACACCCAACCCTACTCTAAAACCCACCCAATACTCCCTTAATAAAACCTAACACTAACCCCTTGAAGATCACCCTACCTTGAGCCGTCTTCACCCAGCCGTGCCTAAGTCCTCAATGAATCCTGGCGAAGTGGTCCTCCAGATGGGCAGAAGACTTCATCCAATCCGGCCAGAAGAGGTCCTCCAGATGGGCAGAAATCTTCATCCAAGCGGCATCTTCTATCTTCTTCCATCCGGCGAGGAGCGGCACCATCTTGAAGACATCCGACACGGAGCATCCATCGATCCCGACGACTAAAACGAAGAATGATGGTTCCTTTAAATGACATCATCCAAGATGTCGTCCCTTGAATTCCGATTGGCTGATAGGATTCTATCAGTCAATCGGAATTAAGGTAGGAAAAATTTGATTGGCTGAAGAAATCAGCCAATCGGATTGAAGTTCAATCCGATTGGCTGATCCAATCAGCCAATAGGATTGAGCTCACATTCTATTGACTGTTTTAATCAGCCAATAGAATGTGAGGTCAATCCAATTGGCTGATTTCATCAGCCAATCGGATTTTTCCTATCTTAATTTCGATTGGCTGATAGAATCCTATCAGCCAATCGGAATTTAAGGGACGCTATCTTGGATGACGTCATTTAAAGGAACCGTCATTCAGTCCTCTGGTTTATTTATTCTTTTTTTTCTGATTTTAGATGGGGTCAGATATTAACAGCTGTTTTGTTGGTTTCCTGACTGAAGCTTTTCACTCATAAGCTATTTCGGGAGGTGGGTTTCTGTGACGAACCAAGGTTATCCAACCCTGTGCCAGTGACTTATTTGGCACAGAAAGGGTTATCAGCCCCCTTTTACTGTCACCAATAGGTCACAATCTAGGCACACCAGGCAAGCGTGTGATTCAGTTTAGTGGGTGCAAGACATAAGAGAAATGCCCAAAACTCCCTTTTAATGCCACCCACACTAAACCAACAAACCTATAGCTTCAATACTGTCACCACTTAAAATTTATCAAAGGGAAAATCCTAAGAAAAAACCCAGACTTTACACATTAACTCTCTAAATACAATTTAGCAGAAAATAACCTAAATTATACCGTTCTAATATTCCAGCCTCTTTCAGTAACGTGGTTCAATTATTAGACAAAGGCCAAACTTAATAAAGGAATTATTTATTATGCCAAAAATATTATGCACAATGCATTATTAATAAAAAGTTGTTACAAATAAAATTACACACGCAAACAGTGTTTTAAAATAAAAAGGAGAAAAACAGAATTGAATACTTTCCTAGTTTTCAAGATCTGTGCCAGGGGCTGGCATGAAGCAATGGATTCTTACTCTTGTAAAACAGCTCCCCTTGTAAGAATGATAATCTTATAGCCAAAAAAGATTCTAATACCTCTTTTCCATAGATCAGGTTGCCTGACCACACCCTCCTGGGCGGGCTAAGAAACCCCCCCGTCTTTATGACCTTCAATAGACTAAGTTCTTGCCTGAAATTATACAATCCATTATAATTTCTGCTATATACTTTCATATATACCTATCAGGAATCTCCTAGTTTCATTGGGAGAATCAATTGGATACTAATAATGTCGCGAATTGGACAGCAGCCATTTTAGATTCATTCGGAATCTGCTTTCTTAGTGAGAGGAGGGACAGTGTAGCTGCTGCTGATTTAATAGGGAAATTGATAGCTAGGCTAGTGTATTCAGTGTCCACTACAGTCCTGAAGGACTCATCTGATCTCTGCTGTAAGGACAGCACCCTAAAGAGCCCTTTTTAGGGCTAGAACATCAGTCTGGTTTTTGTTTTGTTTTCCTGTGTAATCTAATTGCAGTTGCCTGCCTGCCTGCCAGCGTGTGTGTCAGGTGCACAGCATATACTGTGCCCACTTGCCCAGTGCCACCAATCATATCTGGTGTAACAGTAGTGTAAATTTAAAAAAAAAACTTTTTTGACTGTGAAACATCAGTCTGCTTGTGTAATCTAATTGCAGTTGCCTGCCTGCCTGCCAGTGTGTGTGTGCCAGGCCCACTTGCCCAGTGCCACCACTCATATCTGATGTAACAGTAGTGTAAATTTAAAAAAAAAAACTTTTTTGACTGTGAAACATCAGTCTGCTAGTGTAATCTAATTGCAGTTTCCTGCCTGCCAGCGTGTGTGCCAGGCTCACAGTGTATGCTGTGCCCACTTGCCCAGTGCCACCACTCATATCTGGTGTAACAGTAGTGTAAATTTAAAAAAAAAACTTTTTTGACTGTGAAACATCAGTCTGCTAGTGTAATCTAATTGCAGTTGCCTGCTTGCCAGCGTGTGTGCCAGGCCCACTTGCCCAGTGCCACCACTCATATCTGGTGTAACAGTAGTGTAAATTTAAAAAAAAAAACTTTTTGACTGTGAAACATCAGTCTGCTTGTGTAATCTAATTGCAGTTGCCTGCCTGCCAGCGTGTGTGCCAGGCCCACTTGCCCAGTGCCACCACTCATATCTGGTGTAACAGTAGTGTAAATTTAAAAAAATAAAACTTTTTTGACTGTGAAACATCAGTCTGCTAGTGTAATCTAATTGCAGTTGCCTGCCTGCCAGCGTGTGTGCCAGGCTCACAGCGTATACTGGGCCCACTTGCCCAGTGCCACCACTCATATCTGGTGTAACAGTAGTGTAAATTTAAAAAAAAAACTTTTTTGACTGTGAAACATCAGTCTGCTTGTGTAATCTAATTGCAGTTGCCTGCCTGCCAGTGTGTGTGCCAGGCCCACTTGCCCAGTGCCACCACTCATATCTGGTGTAACAGTAGTGTAAATTTAAAAAAAAAAAATGTTTTTGACTGTGAAACATCAGTCTGCTTGTGTAATCTAATTGCAGTTGCCTGCCTGCCAGCGTGTGTGCCAGGCCCACTTGCCCAGTGCCACCACTCATATCTGGTGTAACAGTAGTGTAAATTTAAAAAAAAAAACTTTTTTGACTGTGAAACATCATTTTGCTAGTGTAATCTAATTGCAGTTTCCTGCCTGCCAGCGTGTGTGCCAGGCTCACAGCATATACTGTGCCCACTTGCCCAGTGCCACCACTCATATCTGGTCTAACAGTAGTGTAAATTTAAAAAAAAAAACTTTTTTGACTGTGAAACATCAGTCTGCTTGTGTAATCTAATTGCAGTTGCCTGCCTGCCTGCCAGAGTGTGTGCCAGGCCCACTTGCCCAGTGCCACCACTCATATCTTGTGTAACAGTAGTGTAAATTAAAAAAAAAAAAAAATTTTGACTGTGAAACATCAGTCTGCTAGTGTAATCTAATTGCAGTTGCCTGCCTGCCTGCCAGCGTGTGTGCCAGGCTCACAGCGTATACTGTGCCCACTTGCCCAGTGCCACCACTCATATCTGGTGTAACAGCAGTGTAAATTTAAAAAAAAAATATTTTTGACTATGAAACATCAGTCTGCTTGTGTAATCTAATTGCAGTTGCCTGCCTGCCAGTGTGTGTGCCAGGCCCACTTGCCCAGTGCCACCACTCATATCTGGTGTAACAGTAGTGTAAATTTAAAAAAAAAACTTTTTTGACTGTGAAACATCAGTCTGCTAGTGTAATCTAATTGCAGTTGCCTGCCTGCCAGCGTGTGTGCCAGGCTCACAGCGTATGCTGTGCCCACTTGCCCAGTGCCACCACTCATATCTGGTGTAACAGTAGTGTAAATTTAAAAAAAAAAACTTTTTTGACTGTGAAACATCAGTCTGCTTGTGTAATCTAATTGCAGTTGCCTGCCTGCCAGCGTGTGTGCCAGGCCCACTTGCCCAGTGCCACCACTCATATCTGGTGTAACAGTAGTGTAAATTAAAAAAAAAAACTTTTTGACTGTGAAACATCAGTCTGCTAGTGTAATCTAATTGCAGTTTCCTGCCTGCCAGCGTGTGTGCCAGGCTCACAGCGTATACTGTGCCCACTTGCCCAGTGCCACCACTCATATCTGGTCTAACAGTAGTGTAAATTTAAAAAAAAAACTTTTTTGACTGTGAAACATCAGTCTGCTTATGTAATCTAATTGCAGTTGCCTGCCTGCCAGTGTGTGTGCCAGGCCCACTTGCCCAGTGCCACCACTCATATCTGGTGTAACAGTAGTGTAAATTTAAAAAAAAAAATGTTTTTGACTGTGAAACATCAGTCTGCTTGTGTAATCTAATTGCAGTTGCCTGCCTGCCAGCGTGTGTGCCAGGCCCACTTGCCCAGTGCCACCACTCATATCTGGTGTAACAGTAGTGTAAATTTAAAAAAAAAAACTTTTTTGACTGTGAAACATCATTTTGCTAGTGTAATCTAATTGCAGTTTCCTGCCTGCCAGCGTGTGTGCCAGGCTCACAGCGTATACTGTGCCCACTTGCCCAGTGCCACCACTCATATCTGGTCTAACAGTAGTGTAAATTTAAAAAAAAAAACTTTTTTGACTGTGAAACATCAGTCTGCTTGTGTAATCTAATTGCAGTTGCCTGCCTGCCTGCCAGAGTGTGTGCCAGGCCCACTTGCCCAGTGCCACCACTCATATCTTGTGTAACAGTAGTGTAAATTAAAAAAAAAAAAACTTTTTTGACTGTGAAACATCAGTCTGCTAGTGTAATCTAATTGCAGTTGCCTGCCTGCCTGCCAGCGTGTGTGCCAGGCTCACAGCGTATACTGTGCCCACTTGCCCAGTGCCACCACTCATATCTGGTGTAACAGCAGTGTAAATTTAAAAAAAATATATTTTTGACTATGAAACATCAGTCTGCTTGTGTAATCTAATTGCAGTTGCCTGCCTGCCTGCCAGTGTGTGTGCCAGGCCCACTTGCCCAGTGCCACCACTCATATCTGGTGTAACAGTAGTGTAAATTTAAAAAAAAAACTTTTTTGACTGTGAAACATCAGTCTGCTAGTGTAATCTAATTGCAGTTGCCTGCCTACCAGCGTGTGTGCCAGACTCACAGCGTATACTGTGCCCACTTGCCCAGTTCCACCACTCATATCTGGTGTAACAGTTGTGTAAATTTAAAAAAAAAAAATTTGACTGTGAAACATCAGTCTGCTTGTGTAATCTAATTGCAGTTGCCTGCCTGCCAGCGTGTGTGCCAGGCCCACTTGCCCAGTGCCACCACTCATATCTGGTGTAACAGTAGTGTAAATTAAAAAAAAAAACTTTTTGACTGTGAAACATCAGTCTGCTAGTGTAATCTAATTGCAGTTTCCTGCCTGCCAGCGTGTGTGCCAGGCTCACAGCGTATACTGTGCCCACTTGCCCAGTGCCACCACTCATATCTGGTCTAACAGTAGTGTAAATTTAAAAAAAAAACTTTTTTGACTGTGAAACATCAGTCTGCTTATGTAATCTAATTGCAGTTGCCTGCCTGCCAGAGTGTGTGCCAGGCCCACTTGCCCAGTGCCACCACTCATATCTTGTGTAACAGTAGTGTAAATTTAAAAAAAAAAAACTTTTTTGACTGTGAAACATCAGTCTGCTAGTGTAATCTAATTGCAGTTGCCTGCCTGCCTGCCAGTGTGTGTGCCAGGCTCACAGCGTATACTGTGCCCACTTGCCCAGTGCCACCACTCATATCTGGTGTAACAGCAGTGTAAATTTAAAAAAAATATATTTTTGACTATGAAACATCAGTCTGCTTGTGTAATCTAATTGCAGTTGCCTGCCTGCCAGTGTGTGTGCCAGGCCCACTTGCCCAGTGCCACCACTCATATCTGGTGTAACAGTAGTGTAAATTTAAAAAAAAAAACTTTTTTGACTGTGAAACATCAGTCTGCTAGTGTAATCTAATTGCAGTTGCCTGCCTGCCAGCGTGTGTGCCAGGCTCACAGCGTATGCTGTGCCCACTTGCCCAGTGCCACCACTCATATCTGGTGTAACAGTAGTGTAAATTTAAAAAAAAAAAACTTTTTTGACTGTGAAACATCAGTCTGCTTGTGTAATCTAATTGCAGTTGCCTGCCTGCCAGCGTGTGTGCCAGGCCCACTTGCCCAGTGCCACCACTCATATCTGGTGTAACAGTAGTGTAAATTAAAAAAAAAAACTTTTTGACTGTGAAACATCAGTCTGCTAGTGTAATCTAATTGCAGTTGCCTGCTTGCCAGCGTGTGTGCCAGGCTCACAGTGTATACTGTGCCCACTTGCCCAGTGCCACCACTCATATCTGGTGTAACAGTAGTGTAAATTAAAAAAAAAAATGTTTTTTCACTGTGAAACATCAGTCTGCTTGTGTAATCTAATTGCAGTTGCCTGCCTGCCAGTGTGTGTGCCAGGCCCACTTGCCCAGTGCCACCACTCATATCTGGTGTAACAGTAGTGTAAATTTAAAAAAAAAAACTTTTTTGACTGTGAAGCATCATTTTGCTAGTGTAATCTAATTGCAATTTCCTGCCTGCCAGCGTGTGTGCCAGGCTCACAGCGTATATTGTGCCCACTTGCCCAGTGCCACCACTCATATCTGGTGTAACAGTAGTGTAAATTTTACCAAAAAAAAACTTTTTTGACAGTGAAACATCAGTCTGCTTGTGTAATCTAATTGCAGTTGCCTGCCTGCCAGCGTGTGTGCCAGGCCCACTTGCCCAGTGCCACCACTCATATCTTGTGTAACAGCAGTGTAAATTTTTTAAAAAAAAACTTTTTTGACTGTGAAACATCAGTCTGCTTGTGTAATCTAATTGCAGTTGCCTGCCTGCCAGCGTGTGTGCCAGGCCCACTTGCCCAGTTCCACCACTCATATCTGGTGTAACAGTTGTGTAAATTAAAAAAAAAAAAATTTGACTGTGAAACATCAGTCTGCTTGTGTAATCTAATTGCAGTTGCCTGCCTGCCAGTGTGTGTGCCAGGCCCACTTGCCCAGTGCCACCACTCATATCTGATGTAACAGTAGTGTAAATTTTAAAAAAAAACTTTTTTGACTGTGAAACATCAGTCTGCTAGTGTAATCTAATTGCAGTTGCCTGCCTACCAGCGTGTGTGCCAGACTCACAGCGTATACTGTGCCCACTTGCCCAGTTCCACCACTCATATCTGGTGTAACAGTTGTGTAAATTTAAAAAAAAAAAATTTGACTGTGAAACATCAGTCTGCTTGTGTAATCTAATTGCAGTTGCCTGCCTGCCAGCGTGTGTGCCAGGCCCACTTGCCCAGTGCCACCACTCATATCTGATGTAACAGTAGTGTAAATTTTAAAAAAAAAACTTTTTTGACTGTGAAACATCAGTCTGCTAGTGTAATCTAATTGCAGTTGCCTGCCTGCCGGCGTGTGTGCCAGGCTCACAGCGTATACTGTGCCCACTTGCCCAGTGCCACCACTCATATCTGGTGTAACAGTAGTGTAAATTTTAAAAAACAAATTTGACTGTGAAACATCAGTCTGCTTGTGTAATCTAATTGCAGTTGCCTGCCTGCCAGCGTGTGTGCCAGGCCCACTTGCCCAGTGCCACCACTCATATCTGGTGTAACAGTAGTGTAAATTTAAAAAAAAAAACTTTTTTGACTGTGAAACATCAGTCTGCTAGTGTAATCTAATTGCAGTTGCCTGCCTGCCAGCGTGTGTGCCAGGCTCACAGCGTATACTGGGCCCACTTGCCCAGTGCCACCACTCATATCTGGTGTAACAGTAGTATAAATTTAAAAAAAAAACTTGTTTGACTATGAAACATCAGTCTGCTTGTGTAATCTAATTGCAGTTGCCTGCCTGCCAGCGTGTGTGCCAGGCCCACTTGCCCAGTGCCACCACTCATATCTGGTGTAACAGTAGTGTAAATTTAAAAAAAAAAAAACTTTTTTGACTGTGAAACATCAGTCTGCTTGTGTAATCTAATTGCAGTTGCCTGCCTGCCAGCGTGTGTGCCAGGCTCACTTGCCCAGTGCCACCACTCATATCTGGTATAACAGTGGTGTAAATTTAGAAAAAAAAACTTTTTTGACTGTGAAACATCATTTTGCTAGAGTAATCTAATTGCAGTTTCCTGCCTGCCAGCGTGTGTGCCAGGCTCACAGCGTATACTGTGCCCACTTGCCCAGTGCCACCACTCATTTCTGGTGTAACAGTAGTGTAAATTTTACAAAAATAAAACTTTTTTGACTATGATACATCAGTCTGCTTGTGTAATCTAATTGCAGTTGCCTGCCTGCCAGCGTGTGCCAGGCCCACTTGCCCAGTGCCACCATTCATATCTCGTGTAACAGTAGTGTAAATTTAAAAAAAAAAAACTTTTTTGACTGTGAAACATCAGTCTGCTAGTGTAATCTAATTGCAGTTGCCTGCCTACCAGCGTGTGTGCCAGGCTCACAGCGTATACTGTGCCCACTTGCCCAGTGCCACCACACATATCTGGTGTAACAGTAGTGTAAATTTAAAAAAAAAACTTTTTTGACTGTGAAACATCAGTCTGCTTGTGTAATCTAATTGCAGTTGCCTGCCTGCCAGCATGTGTGCCAGGCCCACTTGCCCAGTGCCACCACTCATATCTGGTGTAACAGTAGTGTAAATTAAAAAAAAAAAACTTTTTTGACTGTGAAACATCAGTCTGCTTGTGTAATATAACTGCAGTTGCCTGCCTGCCAGCGTGTGTGCCAGGCTCACAGCGTATACTGTACCCACTTGCCCAGTGCCACCACTCATATTTTGTTTAATATTAGTGTAAGTGTAGATTTAAAAAAAAAAAACTTTTTGGACTGTGAAACATCAGTCTGCTTTTTTGTGTCAGGCTCACAGCGTATACTGTGCCCCCTTGCCCAGTGGCACCACTCATATCTTGTTAAAAAAAATGACAGGCAGAGGCAGGCCACCCCGCAGGTGCCGTCGTGGTTGTGGTGCTGTGATTCCCTTTGGCCCTAGAATAATGCCCAGTGTTCAGAGGCCACGTACCATGAACTCGAAAAGTTCTGAGGACATAGTTGACTTTTTAACACAGGACACCCAATCTTCTATAGCTTCCGCTCCGAACCTTGACGCATCATCCTCCTCCAGCTTATCTTCGGGCACCTCTCAAGTTACCACTTGCCCGCCTGCCGCCACCACCAACACTAGCACCACAGCCGCTTTACTTGATCTGTCAGAGGAGTTATTTACACATCAGTTGGAAGAAATGAGTGATGCGCAACCATCATTGACAGAGGATGTAGATAACAGTGATATGTCTCAGTCATGCAGCATTACAGACATGGGCGTACGGTGTGATGATGATGATGATGTTGTACCCGCTGCTGCTTCCTTTGTTGATTTGTCAGATACAAGTGAAGCGGTTGATGATGCAATGCGTCCGTGGATGTCATGTGGGTGCCCGCTAGAAGAGAAGAAGAACAGGGGGAAAGTTCAGATGGGGAGACAGAGAGGAGGAGGAGGAGACTAGTTGGAAGCAGGGGGAGGTCATCACAAGGAGCTAGTGGCACAGTCAGACAGCATGCATCGGCACCCGGGGTCAGCCAGACAGCACGCCAATCAACGCATGCTGTAACCACTACCAGAATGCCGTCATCGCAGAGCTCAGCAGTGGGGCATTTTTTTGTGTGTCTGCCTCTGAGAACAGCGATGCCATTTGCAACCTGTGCCAAAAGAAACGGAGTCATGGGAATTCCAACACCCACCTAGGTACAACTGCTTTGTGAAGGCACATGATCAGACATCACAAACGCCTATAGGATCAACACATGAGTACAAGCAGCACACATACTCAAAGCCGCCATCCTCCTCCTGGTCCAGCATCTTCAGCCACGTCAACCACTGCTGTCCTCCTTGCCCCCTCTCAACCATGCGCCACTCCATCTCTCTTCCCGAGCATTTCCTGCTCATCTGCCCACAGTCAGGTGTCTGTCAAGGACATGTTTGAGCGTAAGAAGCCAATGTCACAAAGTCACCCCCTTGCCCCCTCTTAGCCCGCCAGCTTTTACCATACAAGCTGGTAGAGTCTGAGGCGTTCAAACAATTTGTAGCTATTGGGACACCGCAGTGGAAGGTACCCGGCCGAAATTTCCTTGCACAAAAGGCAATCCCCAACCTGTACTCGATTGTGCGAAAGGAAGTAATGGCATGTCTGGCACACAGTGTTGGGGCAAGGGTCCATCTGACCACTGATACCTGGTCTGCAAAGCATGGTCAGGGCAGGTATATCACCTACACTGCGCATTGGGTAAACCTGCTGACGGCTGCCAAGCATGGAATGCGTGGCTCTGCAGAGGAGTTGGTGATACCAACACGACTTGCAGGCAGGCCTGCTGCCACCTCCTCTACTCCTCCTACTCCATCCTCTTCCATAACCTCCTCGGCTGAGTCCTCTTCTGCTGCTGCATCTTGCTCCACATCAACGGCACCCCCCCAGCTCCCCAGGTACTATTCCACATCCCGGATACGGCAGTGTCACGCCGTCTTGGGGTTGACTTGCCTGAAAGCAGAGAGTCACACCGGACCAGCACTCCTGTCCGCCCTGAATACACAGGTGGATCATTGGCTGACTCCGCACCAACTGGAGATCGGCAAAGTGGTTTCTGACAACGGAAGTAATTTGGTGGCGGCATTGAAATTGGGCAAGTTGACACATGTGCCGTGCATGGCACATGTGTGTAATCTGAACGTACAACGCTTTGTGCATAAGTACCCAGGCTTACAGGACATCCTGAAGCAGGCCAAGAAGGTGTGTGGCCATTTCAGGCGTTCCTACACGGCCATGGCGCACTTTTCAGATATCCAGCGGCGAAACAACATGCCAGTGAGGCGCTTGATTTGCGACAGCCCGACACGTTCGAATTCAACACTCCTAAGGTTCGACCCCCTGCTCCAACAAGAAAAAGCCGTTAACGAGTATTTGTATGACCGGGGTGCTAGGACAGCCTCTGCGGAGCTGGGAATTTTTTTGCCACGTTACTAGACGCTCATGCGCAATGCCTGTAGGCTCATGCGTCCTTTTCAGGAGGTGACAAACCTAGTCAGTCGCACCGAAGGCACCATCAGCGACATCATACCATTTGTTTTCTTCCTGGAGCGTGCCCTGCGAAGAGTGCTGGATCAGGCCGTAGATGAGCGTGAAGAGGAAGAGTTTTGGTCACCATCACCACCAGAAACAGCCTTATCAGCATTGCTTGCTGGACCAGCGGCAACGCTGGAAGAGGATTGTGAGGAAGAGGAGTCAGAGGAGGAATGTGGCTTTGAGGAGGAGGTGGAAGACCAACCACAACAGGCATCCTAGGGTGCTCGTTGTCACCTCTCTGGTACCCGTGGTGTTGTACGTGGCTGGGGGGAAGAAGATACCTTCAGTGAGATCACTGAGGACGAGGAACGGGACATGAGTAGCTCGGCATCCAACCTTGTGCAAATGGGGTCTTTCATGCTGTCGTGCCTGTTGAGGGACCCTCGTATAAAAAAGCTGAAGGAGAACGACCTGTACTGGGTGTCCACGCTACTAGACCCCCGGTATAAGCATAAAGTGCCTGAAATGTTACCAAATTATCGCAAGTCGGAAAGGATGCAGCAGTTCCAAAATAAATTAAAAAGTATGCTTTACACAGTGTATAAGGGTGATGTCACAGCACAACGGGAATCTAACAGGGGAAGAGGTGAAAGTAATCCTCCGACTCCCACGACCACGCTGGCAAGGACAGGACGCTTTACAGACGTGTTGTTGATGGAGGACATGCAGAGCTTTTTAAGTCCTATGCATCGCCACAGCCCTTTGGGGTCCACCCTCAGAGAACGACTCGACCAACAGGTAGCAGACAGCCTCGCCTTAACTGCAGATCTCAACACTCTGAGGAGCGATGAACCCCTTGACTACTGGGTGTGCAGGCTTGACCTGTGGCCTGAGCTATCCCAATTTGCGATAGAACTTCTGGCCTGCCCCGCTTCAAGTGTCCTGTCAGAAAGGACCTTCAGTGCAGCAGGAGGTATTGTCACTGAGAAGAGAAGTCGCCTAGGTCAAAAAAGTCTAAATTACCTCACCTTTATTAAGATGAATGAGGGATGGATCCCGAAGGGACTGACATTGGGCGATACATTTGAGTAAAAAAGGCCTGATGAGATGAGCTGCCTTGGGCTAAAAATGGTCCACACGCTGCTGTATTTTATCTTCGAATGCCGGATGACTTGCGTGACTTATCCGCCACCAACTAGGGTTCAAGCCGCAATGTTTTAGGGCACTTTCTGCCTGGGAAACAAACATCAATACAATACCTAATTTTTCAGGCATGTGTACATGCCTAATTTTTCTGGCCTCTGGTGCTGCACTGTGGCTTCAAAAACCAAACCAAAAAAAAAAAAAACATAACCGGGATTAAACTGATAGGAATAGTACTACTTAACACACCTTATAATAACGCAGAGAGAGGCAATGCAGAGAGAGGAGTCTGAAGAAGAGGAGTCAGAGGAGGAAGGTGGCTTTGAGGAGGTGGAAGACCAAACACAGCAGGCGTCCCAGGGGGCTTGTTGTCACCTTTCGGGGACCCTTGGTGTTGTACATGGCTGGGTGGAGGAAGAGACCTTCAATGACATCAGTGAGGACAAGGAACGGGACATGGCTAGCTTGGTATCCAACCTTGTGAAAATGGGGAGTTTGCGGTTGTGCAAATGGACTGTTTGCGGTTGTTTACGGTGCGTTAAAGGGACAGTCTAGGCCAAAATAAACTTTCATGATTCAGATAGAGCATGTAATTTTAAACAATTTTCCAATTTACTTTTATCACCAATTTTGCTTTGTTCTCTTGGTATTCTTAGTTGAAAGCTTAACCTAGGAGGTTCATATGCTAATTTCTTAGACCTTGAAGCCCACCTCTTTCAGATTGCATTTTAACAGTTTTTCACCACTAGAGGGTGTTAGTTCACGTATTTCATATCGATAACACTGTGCTCGTGCACGAGAAGTTATCTGGGAGCAGGCACTGATTGGCTAGACTGCAAGTCTGTCAAAAGAACTGAAAAAAGGGGCAGTTTGCAGAGGCTTAGATACAAGATAATCACAGAGGTTAAAAGTATATTATTATAAATGTGTTAGTTATGCAAAACTGGGAAATGGGTAATAAAGGGATTATCTATCTTTAAAACAATAAAAATTCTGGTGTAGACTGTCCCTTTAAACGGGGAGTTTGGTCTGTCACTGTGAAGCGGGCGTAACCCTTATACTACCTGATCGATACAACATCATACCTGATGTTTTAAAGCACGTTATTCCAAACAATTTAGCAATGTTAGGTGATTTATGCCCTTTATGGCAAAACCAGACTCTGCATCAACTATGTAATTTTCCAGGGGAGTTTTGCCATGGATCCCCCTCCGGCATGCCACAGTCCAGGTGTTAGTCCCCTTGAAACAACTTTTCCATCACTATTGTGGCCAGAAAGAGTCCATGTGGGTTTTAAAATTTGCCTGCCTATTGAAGTCAATGGCAGTTTGCCCGGTTCGCCCGTTCGCGAACAGTTGAGGAAGTTTGCGTCCGCCGTTCGCGAACGCAAAATTTTAGGTTCACGACATCACTATTGGATACCAGATATGACAGATTTCCCTTCATTTAATGTCAATACAGTTTCACACACATATGTACATAATATACCAATGTCCTAGTCAGTGACCTGGTCAGTTTTTTGTGACTGAGGTCCTGTTTTGCATCATGCATTCTACTGACAGCCTAAGCCATAAAACCTATCCTGTGTATTTCTGAAACTAAGAGCTTGAGTGGCTTTATGACTCAATGCATACACAATAACATTTGGTGGAGCTATTTAGGAGGCTCCTGGCACTTCAAAGAAAACACAAGTTACAATTCTTCTTGAAAAACAAATAACTGTTTTGAGTTCAAGCTACACAGAATTAACCCCTTCTTAGCTAAATCCTGAGGTTTTGGTGACAGTTACCTTCTTCCTAAACATTGTACTTCCTGTTTTACTAGGTCAGGTCAGTTGCTTTTTCCTTGGCTTTTTAGAATGCAACTTCTGTTGTTCTAATTTCCAAGGCAGCTACTTGAGTCCAGACCAGTATTGCCTAGCAGGTAGCCTATCTGGTTTACAAGCTGAAGGCTGCATGTTTAAGCACAGTTGTGGGTGCTGGTTCATCTTTTCCAGAGTCTTTCTTTTTGATGTTTTTGTTTTTTTCTAGTAGCCTTTGACAGGAAAGTCCTTCAAGTAGTAGTTTCTGGACATTAGTTATTTAAACTAGTTTTGATTTAAAGGATATATATATAATTAACAATCATGTTTTCCTGATAAATTAATTTCTTTGTGGTGGTGAGAGTCAATGAGACCTGCCCATTTTTTTCCCCTGCTCCTTTTTGTATGGCTTTTGGTCCTTTCCTACCTTTTTCTTTGATGTAAAGAGACAAAAAGATGTACCCGAAAGGTACTGTTTAATGGAGGGAGCCAGCTGATTTGCTATATAAATAGGCGAGACTGCCACTCCAGGTATAGTAAAAAAAAAGTGTTGTTATAAAGAACAGATATTAAAGAGCATTGAGCCAGTAGATTCTCTGGCCTCTAGTTATCAAGCCGTCAACCGCAAATATGCTGGAATTCTGCAGCGTATTGGTGGCGAGGCTGATTCGCCATAGTTATCAAGCCTTAAAGACCGGCAAAAGTAGAATCTAGTGATGTAACATATGATCTGCCAGACTCAGATTAAAAAGTATGCTTTACACAGCGTATAAGGGCGATGTCACAGCACAGCGGGAATCTAACAGGGGAAGAGGTGAAAGTAATCCTCCGACTCCCACGACCACGCTGGCAAGGACAGGACGCTTTACAGACGTGTTGTTGATGGAGGACATGCAGAGCTTTTTAAGTCCTATGCATCGCCACAGCCCTTCGGGGTCCACCCTCAGAGAACGACTCGACCAACAGGTAGCAGACTGCCTCGCCTTAACTGCAGATCTCAACACTCTGAGGAGCGATGAACCCCTTGACTACTGGGTGTGCAGGCTTGACCTGTGGCCTGAGCTATCCTAATTTGCGATAGAACTTCTGGCCTGCCCCGCTTCAAGTGTCCTGTCAGAAAGGACCTTCAGTGCAGCAGGAGGTATTGTCACTGAGAAGAGAAGTCGCCTAGGTCAAAAAAGTCTAAATTACCTCACCTTTATTAAGATGAATGAGGGATGGATCCCGAAGGGACTGACATTGGGCAATACATTTGAGTAAAAAAGGCCTGATGAGATGAGCTGCCTTGGGCTAAAAATGGTCCACACGCTGCTGTATTTTATCTTCGAATGCCGGATGACTTGCGTGACTTATCCGCCACCAACTAGGGTTCAAGCCGCAATGTTTTAGGGCACTTTCTGCCTGGGAAACAATCATCAATTTTTCTGGCCGCTGCTACAGCAGCGGCTGTAACAATACCTAATTTTTCAGGCATGTGTACATGCCTAATTTTTCTGGCCTCTGGTGCTGCACTGTGGCTTCAAAAACCAAACCAAAAAAAAAAACATAACAGGGATTTTACTGATAGGAATAGTACTACTTAACACACCTTATAATAATGCAGAGAGAGGCAACGCAGAGAGAGGAGTCTGAAGAAGAGGAGTCAGAGGAGGAAGGTGGCTTTGAGGAGGTGGAAGACCAAACACAGCAGGCGTCCCAGGGGGCTTGTTGTCACCTTTCGGGGACCCTTGGTGTTGTACATGGCTGGGTGGAGGAAGAGACCTTCAATGACATCAGTGAGGACAAGGAACGGGACATGGCTAGCTTGGTATCCAACCTTGTGAAAATGGGGAGTTTGCGGTTGTGCAAATGGACTGTTTGCAGTGCGTTAAAGGGACAGTCTAGGCCAAAATAAACTTTCATGATTCAGATAGAGCATGTAATTTTAAACAATTTTCCAATTTACTTTTATCACCAATTTTGCTTTGTTCTCTTGGTATTCTTAGTTGAAAGCTTAACCTAGGAGGTTCATATGCTAATTTCTTAGACCTTGAAGCCCAACTCTTTCAGATTGCATTTTAACAGTTTTTCACCACTAGAGGGTGTTAGTTCACGTATTTCATACAGATAACACTGTGCTCGTGCACAAGAAGTTATCTGGGAGCAAACACTGATTGGCAAGACTGCAAGTCTGTCAAAAGAACTGAAAAAGGGGCAGTTTGCAGAGGCTTAGATACAAGATAATCACAGAGGTTAAAAGTATATTATTATAAATGTGTTAGTTATGCAAAACTGGGAAATGGGTAATAAAGGGATTATCTATCTTTTAAAACAATAAAAATTCTGGTGTAGACTGTCCCTTTAAACAGGGAGTTTGGTCTGTCACTGTGAAGCGTGCGTAACCCTTACACTACCTGATCGATACAACATCATACCTGATGTTTTAAAGCACGTTATTCCAAACAATTTAGGAATGTTAGGTGATTTATGCCCTTTATGGCTTAAAACCAGACTCTGCATCAACTATGTAATTTTCCATGGGAGTTTTGCCATGGATCCCCCTCCAGCATGCCACAGTCCAGGTGTTAGTCCCCTTGAAACAACTTTTCCATCACTATTGTGGCCAGAAAGAGTCCCTGTGGGTTTTAAAATTCGCCTGCCTATTGAAGTCAATGGCGGTTCGCCCATTCGCGAACAGTTGAGGAAGGTCGCGTCCGCCGTTCGTGAACGCAAAATTTTAGGTTAACGACATCACTATTGGATACCAGATATGACAGATTTCCCTTCATTTAATGTCAATACAGTTTCACACACATATGTACATAATATACCAATGTCCTAGTCAGTGACCTGGTCAGTTTTTTGTGACTGAGGTCCTGTTTTGCATCATGCATTCTACTGACAGCCTAAGCCATAAAACCTATCCTGTGTATTTCTGAAACTAAGAGCTTGAGTGGCTTTATGACTCAATGCATACACAATAACATTTGGTGGAGCTATTTAGGAGGCTCCTGGCACTTCAAAGAAAACACAAGTCACAATTCTTCTTGAAAAACAAATAACTGTTTTGAGTTCAAGCTACACAGAATTAACCCCTTCTTAGCTAAATCCTGAGGTTTTCGTGACAGTTACCTTCTTCCTAAACATTGTACTTCCTATTTTACTAGGTCAGGTCAGTTGCTTTTTCCTGGGCTTTTTAGAATGCGACTTCTGTTGTTCTAATTTGCAAGGCAGCTACTTGAGTCCAGACCAGTATTGCCTAGCAGGTAGCCTATCTGCTTTACAAGCTGAAGGCTGCATGTTTAAGCACAGTTGTGGGTGCTGGTTCATCTTTTCCAGAGTCTTTCTTTTTTATGTTTTTGTTTTTTTCTAGTAGCCTTTGACAGGAAAGTCCTTCGAGTAGTAGTTTCTGGACATTAGTTATTTAAACTAGTTTTGATTTAAAGGATATATATATAATTAACAATCATGTTTTCCTGATAAATTAATTTCTTTGTGGTGGTGAGAGTCCATGAGACCTGCCCATTTTTTTCCCCTGCTCCTTTTTGTATGGCTTTTGGTCCTTTCCTACCTTTTTCTTTGATGTAAAGAGACAAAAAGATGTACCCGAAAGGTACTGTTTAATGGAGGGAGCCAGCTGATTTTCTTTATAAATAGGTGAGACTGCCACTCCAGGTATAGTAAAAAAAAAAGTGTTGTTATAAAGAACAGATATTAAAGAGCATTGAGCCAGTAGATTTGCTGGCCTCTAGTTATCAAGCCGTCAACCGCAAATACGCTGGAATTCTGCAGCGTATTTGTGGCGAGGCACAAAGTAGAATCTAGTGATGTAACATACGATCTGCCGGACTCAGTCCGACACAGATCGATGGTTACGTCACTACAGATGTTCCGAACGCAAGTTCGGCACTATCTGACTACTTTTGGAAGTTATCAAAAAACAACCAGGTACCAGGTTTGTTGTTTATTCTGGTAAACGGAGAGGTCAAAAGGCTACGGCTACCTCTCTTTCCTTTTGGCTGAAAAGCATCATCCGTTTGGCTTATGAGACTGCTGGCCTGCAGCCTCCTGAAAGAATTACTGCTCATTCTACTAGAGCTGTGGCTTCCACATGGGCTTTTAAAAATGAGGCTTCTGTTGAACAGATTTGTAAGGCGGCGACTTGGTCTTCGCTTCATATTTTTTCCAAATTTTACAAATTCGATACTTTTGCTTCTTCGGAGGTTATTTTTGGGAGAAAAGTTCTACAAGCAGTGGTGCCTTCCATTTAAGGTACCTGTCTTGTCCCACCCTTCATCCGTGTCCTAAAGCTTTGGTATTGGTATCCCACAAGTATGGATGAATCCGTGGACTCGATACATCTTACAAGAGAAAACATAATTTATGCTTACCTGATAAATGTATTTCCCTTGTGATGTATCGAGTCCACGGCCCGCCCTGTTTATTTAAGACAGGCAGTATATTTTTATTTAAAAAAAACTTCAGTCACCACTGCACCCTATAGTTTCTCCTTTTTCTTCCTAGCCTTCGGTCGAATGACTGGGGGGGTGGAGCTAAGGGAGGAGCTATATAGACAGCTCTGCTGTGGGTGCTTTCTTTGCCACTTCCTGTAGGGAAGGAGAATATCCCACAAGTATGGATGAATCCGTGGACTCGATACATCACAAGAGAAATACATTTATCAGGTAAGCATAAATTATATTTTTGCCAAGGCAGGTGAACAGATATCTGAGCGCTTTTTATTGTGTGCTACGGGAGTTAAGGTTGGAATGTGACCTTCACTGATGTCTTAATGGCCGCTGCATCAAAGGATCTCTCCTCCGTGGCGTGCTCTGAGTAATCAATCTGCGAGACAGTTAGATAATTTGTATAAATGGTGTCAGGTGGGAATGAAAATCTGATTTTGACGTTTGAGGAAGCCGGAGGTTAATAATGTGCAGTCATCTCAAATGAGTGCTGGCTCCATCCCCTTTCCTTTCATTTCTTCTTTTTCTTGCTTGGCTATACATCAGACTGGTTTACCAGTGTGGTGCGAGGGTTTTTAAGGGGTCTTGGAGTTTTGGGAATCTTTGCCTCCTTGTGGCCAAGAGTGGAATTCCCAGAAGTAATGGCTTGTGGGCTCTCACCACCATGAAAAAAATGAATTTATCAGGTAAGCATAAATTATATTTTCCCATTGCAATGCAATAAACCAGGAGCAGTAACCACAGTGTGTACATTACCCAAGTGTACAGATCTATGTTGGGGCCATATTATTTGACAGAATATATGGGAAAACACTGCTATGCATGACTGGATTAATTTTTCACCTGAGCATATGCAAACTAAGACAACCTTAAAGCTTTATATTTTTGCAATTACTGCTAATTGTTTTTCACAAAGCAAAGTAAAGTATCTCCTGGAGAATTAAGTTTCATAAAGATTAGTGCAGTTGTTTTTGCTATACATCATCATTTCCTTATCTATTGACATTGAAAAGTACCTTTTTCACTTAATAACTCCAAGGTACATAACTAATTTACTTCATATTTTCATTCACCAGATTCCCAACAAAACTGACAAAGTAATTTGCTCACTTAATTCAAAGTTGCCAGCACCTTAAATGACTAATAATTTATTAAGCATCTTCCATGGCATTGGCTTCCACATTAGCCAATATCTGCATTATAACATAGAAACATAGATATTGATGGCAGATAATTGCCATAGGCCCAGCAAGTCTGCCCGATATTTCCTAAAAGTATAAACGTATCTAGTTTGTAGGATAGCCTTATGCTTGTCCCAGGCATTCTTATAGTCCCCCACAGTGTTTGTTGCTACTACCTCTTGTGGAAGTTAATTCCATGAATCAATCACCCTTTTTGTAAAGAAGCGTTTCCTCAAATTACTCCTGAATCTACTACCCTTCAGCTTAAGATCATGACCCCTTGTTCTTTAATTTGCCTTTTTATGTAAAATACCTTCTCGGTTTTACTAAGCCCTTTAATATGCTTGGAAGTTGCTATCAATCTCCTCTTTCCCTTCTCTCCTTTAAGCTATACATATTTAGGTCATTGAATATATGGTGGCCTATCTATCAAGCTCCGTATGGAGCTTGAGGGCCCGTGTATCTGGCGAGCCTGGAGGCTCGCCAGAAACACCAGATATGAAGCAGCGGTCTAAAGACCGCTGCTCCATAACCAATCAACCTGCTCTGAGGAGGTAGACAGGCATTGCCGCAATTCAACCCGATTGAATACGATCGGGTTGATTGACAACACCCCTGCTAGCAACCAATTGGCAGTGAATTTGCAGGGGGCGGTGTTGCACCAGCAGTTCACAAGAGCTGCTGGTGCAATGCTGAATGCAGAGAGCGTGTTGCTCTCCGCATTCATCGATGTCTGTCGCACATGATCCGCTGATCGGATCATGTCGGACAGACACATAATAACTGCACACAATATTCAAGATGAGGCCTAACTAATGACCTGTAAAGTGGCATAAGAATCTTACTATTTCTGCTGCAAATAACTCTAGCAATACATCCAAGCATTTTGCTGGCCTTGCTCACTGCAGTGCTACAGTTTACTAAATTTTAAATAATCTGAAATAATAATCCCCAAATCCCGTTCCTCAAATGTAACAGTCAGTAAAGTGTCATTGAGTCTGTAATTAACGTTTGGATTTTTCTTCCCTAAATGCATAATTTTACACTTTGCTGTGTTAAACTTTAGATCCCAGTCAATTTTCCAATCCTCCAGTTGTTGTATATCACTTCTCATTTTGTCTATCCCCCCCTGGAACATCTACTATATTACAAATTTTTGTATCATCTGCAAAAAAACATACTGTACTTTCCCCTGTAGCCCTTTGCTGATATCTATGATAAATATGTTAAACAAAACAGGCCCCAGAACTGACCCCTGAGGAACACCAATAGTAACAGCCCCTTTGCAGAATGTACTCCATTTACTAAGACACTTTCGGCTAGATTTTTTTACGAGTTTTGCGTTAGAGGCTATGCGGTGCTAATGAGCAGTTTTTGCTCACTGTTCACTTACAGGGAGTGGAGAATTATTAGGCAAGTTGTATTTTTGAGGATTAATTTTATTATTGAACAACAACCATGTTCTCAATGAACCCAAAAAACTCATTAATATCAAAGCTGAATAGTTTTGGAAGTAGTTTTTAGCTTGTTTTTAGTTATAGCTATTTTAGGGGGATATCTGTGTGTGCAGGTGACTATTACTGTGCATAATTATTAGGCAACTTAACAAAAAACAAATATATACCCATTTCAATTATTTATTTTTACCAGTGAAACCAATATAACATCTCAACATTCACAAATATACATTTCTGACATTCAAAAACAAAACAAAAACAAATCAGTGACCAATATAGCCACCTTTCTTTGCAAGGACACTCAAAAGCCTGCCATCCATGGATTCTGTCAGTGTTTTGATCTGTTCACCATCAACATTGCGTGCAGCAGCAACCACAGCCTCCCAGACACTGTTCAGAGAGGTGTACTGTTTTCCCTCCTTGTAAATCTCACATTTGATGATGGACCACAGATTCTCAATGGGGTTCAGATCAGGTGAACAAGGAGGCCATGTCATTAGATTTTCTTCTTTTATACACTTTCTTGCCAGCCACACTGTGGAGTACTTGGACGCGTGTGATGGAGCATTGTCCTGCAAGAAAATCATGTTTTTCTTGAAGTATGCAGACTTCTTCCTGTACCACTGCTTGAAGAAGGTGTCTTCCAGAAACTGGCAGTAGGACTGGGAGTTGAGCTTGACTCCATCCTCAACCCGAAAAGGCCCCACAAGCTCATCTTTGATGATACCAGCCCAAACCAGTACTCCACCTCCACCTTGCTGGCGTCTGAGTCGGACTGGAGCTCTCTGCCCTTTACCAATCCAGCCACAGGCCCATCCATCTGGCCCATCAAGACTCACTCTCATTTCATCAGTCCATAAAACCTTAGAAAAATCAGTCTTGAGATATTTCTTGGCCCAGTCTTGACGTTTCAGCTTGTGTGTTTTGTTCAGTGGTGGTCGTCTTTCAGCCTTTCTTACCTTGGCCATGTCTCTGAGTATTGCACACCTTGTGCTTTTTGGCACTCCAGTGATGTTGCAGCTCTGAAATATGGCCAAACTGGTGGCAAGTGGCATCTTGGCAGCTGCACGCTTGACTTTTCTCAGTTCATGGGCAGTTATTTTGCGCCTTGGTTTTTCCACACGCTTCTTGCGACCCTATTGACTATTTTGAATGAAACGCTTGATTGTTCGATGATCACACTTCAGAAGCTTTGCAATTTTAAGAGTGCTGCATCCCTCTGCAAGATATCTCACTATTTTTGACTTTTCTGAGCCTGTCAAGTCCTTCTTTTGACCCATTTTGCCAAAGGAAAGGAAGTTGCCTAATAATTATGCACACCTGATATAGGGTGTTGATGTCATTAGACCACATCCCTTCTCATTACAGAGATGCACATCACCTAATATGCTTAATTGGGGGTAGGCTTTCGAGCCTATACAGCTTGGAGTAAGACAACATGCATAAAGAGGATGATGTGGTCAAAATACCCATTTGCCTAATAATTCTGCACTCCCTGTACCTGCAGCGCTGGTATTACAGGTTTTTCTAAACCCGTCGTTAAAAGACAAAAGCGTTGAGCAAAATTTTGCTCATTACCGCACTCCAATACCAGCGCTGCTTAAGTCAGCTGTGAGCTGGTCATACATGCTTGTGCACGATTTCCCCATAGGAATCAACGGGGAGAGCCGGCTGAGAAAAAGTCTAACACCTGCAAAAAAGCAGCGTAAAACTCAGTAACACAGCCCCATTGATTCCTATGGGGAAATAAAAGTTATATCTACACCTAACACCATAACATGAACCCGAGTCTAAACACCCCTCATCTTACACTTATTAACCCCTATCTTTCGCCCCCGACATCGCCGACACCTGCATTATATTTATCAACCCCTAATCTGCCACTCCGGACACCGCCGCCACCTACATTATACTTATTAACCCCTAATCTGCTGCCCCCAACATCACAGACACCTACATTATATTTATTAATCCCTAATCTGCTGGCCCCAATGTTGCTGCCACCTACCTACACTTATTAACCCCTAATCTGCCGCCCCAACGTCGCCGCCACTATAATAAACATATTAGCCCCTAAACCGCCACACTCCCCCCTCGCAAACATTAGTTAAATATTATTAACCCCTAATCTGCCGTCCCTAACATCTCCGCCACCTACCTACATTTATTAACCCCTAATCTGCCGCCCCCAACGTCGCCACCACTATACTAAATGTATTAACCCCTAAACCTAAGTCTAACCCTAACACCCTCTAACTTAAATATAATTTAAATAAATCTAAATAAAATTCCTATCATTAACTACATTATTCCTATTTAAAACTAAATACTTACCTATAAAATAAACCCTTAAGCTAGCTACAATATAACTAATAGTTACATTGTATCTAGCTTAGGGTTTATTTTTATTTTACAGGCAAGTTTGTATTTATTTTAACTAGGTACAATAGTTATTAAATAGTTATTAACTATTTAATAACTACCTAGCTAAAATAAATACAAAAGTACCTGTAAAATAAAACCTAACCTAAGTTACAATAACACCTAACACTACACTACAATTAAATAAATTAACTAAATTAAATACAATTAAATAAATTAAATTAGCTAAAGTACAACCCCCCCCACCTGTAAAATAAAACCTAACCTAAGTTACAATAACACCTAACACTACACTACAATTAAATAAATTAACTAAATTAAATACAATTAAATAAATTAAATTAGCTAAAGTACAACCCCCCCCCCCCACTAAATTACAGAAAATAATAAACAAATTACAGATATTTAAACTAATTACACCTAATCTAATAGCCCTATCAAAATAAAAAAGCCCCCCCAGAATAAAAAAAAACCCCTAGCCTAAATTAACTACCAAAAGCCCTTAAAAAGGCCTTTTGCGGGGCATTGCCCCAAAGTAATCAGCTCTTTTACCTGTAAAAAAAAAATACAAACAACCCCCCAACAGTAAAACCCACCACCCACACAACCAACCTCCCGAATAAAAGCCTAACTAAAAAAACCTAAGCTCCCCATTGCCCTGAAAAGGGCATTTGGATGGGCATTGCCCTTAAAAGGGCACAAAAGTACCTGTAAAATAAAACCTAACCTAAGTTACAATAACACCTAACACTACACTACAATTAAATAAATTAACTAAATTAAATACAATTAAATAAATTAAATTAGCTAAAGTACAACCCCCCCCCACTAAATTACAGAAAATAATAAACAAATTACAGATATTTAAACTAATTACACCTAATCTAATAGCCCTATCAAAATAAAAAAGCCCCCCCAGAATAAAAAAAAACCCCTAGCCTAAATTAACTACCAAAAGCCCTTAAAAAGGCCTTTTGCGGGGCATTGCCCCAAAGTAATCAGCTCTTTTACCTGTAAAAAAAAAATACAAACAACCCCCCAACAGTAAAACCCACCACCCACACAACCAACCTCCCGAATAAAAGCCTAACTAAAAAAACCTAAGCTCCCCATTGCCCTGAAAAGGGCATTTGGATGGGCATTGCCCTTAAAAGGGCAGTTAGCTCTTTTGCGGCCCAAAGTCCCTAACCTAAAAATAAAACCCACCCAATACACCCTTAAAAAACCTAACACTAACCCCCTGAAGATCGACTTACTGTTCTGAATATCCGACATCCATCCTCAAGAAAGCGGTAGAAGTCTTCATCCAACCAGGTCAAAGTCCTCAACGAAGCCGGGAGAAGTCTTCATCCAAGCCGGGCGAAGTGGTCCTCCAGGCGGGCAGAAGTCTTCATCCAGATGGCATCTTCTATCTTCATCCATCCGATGTGGAGCGGCTCCATCTTCAAGACATCCGACGCGGAGCATCCTCTTCATCTGACGGACTAACTACGAATGAAGGTACCTTTAAGTGACGTCATCCAAGATGGCGTCCCTTAGATTCCGATTGGCTGATAGAATTCTATCAGCCAATCGGAATTAAGGTAGAAAAAATCCTTTTGGCTAATGCAATCAGTAAAAATTTTAAGGGTGTATTGGGTGGGTTTTATTTTTAGGTTAAGGTTTGGGCCTGCAAAAGAGCTAACTGCCCTTTAAAAGGCAATGCTCATCCAAATGCCCTTTTCAGGGCAATGGGGAGCTTAGTTTTTTTTAGATAGTGTTTTATTTGGGTGGTTGTTTGTGTGGGTGGCGGGTTTTACTGTTGGGGGGTTGTTTGTATTTTTTTTTCTACAGGTAAAAGAGCTGATTACTTTGGGGCAATGCCCAGCAAAAGGCCCTTTTAAGGGCTATTGGTAGTTTAGTCTAGGGGTTTTTTTTATTTTGGGGGGGCTTTTTTATTTTGATAGGGCTATTAGATTAGGTGTAATTAGTTTAAATATCTGTAATTTGTTTATTGTTTTCTGTAATTTAGTGGGGGGGTTTTGTACTTTAGCTAATTTAATTTAATTTATTTAATTTAGTACATTTATTTAATTATAGTGTAGTGTTAGGTGTTATTGTAACTTAGGTTAGGTTTCATTTTACAGGTACTTTGTATTTATTTTAGCTAGGTAGTTATTAAATAGTTAATAACTATTTAATAACTATTGTACCTAGTTAAAATAAATACAAATTTGCCTGTAAAATAAAAATAAACCCTAAGCTAGTTACAATGTAACTATTTGTTATGTTGTAGCTAGCTTAGGGTTTATTTTATAGGTAAGTATTTAGTTTTAAATAGGAATTATGTAGTTGATAGGAATTCTATTTAGATGTATTTAAATTATATTTAAGTTAGGGGGTGTTAGGGTTAGGGTTAGACTTAGGTTTAGGGGTTAATACATTTAGTATAGTGGCGGCGACTTTGGGAGCGGCAGATTAAGGGTTAATAAATGTAGGTAGGTGTTGGCGATGTTAGGGACGGCAGATTAGGGGTTAATAATATTTAACTAATGTTTGCAAGGCGGGAGTGCGGCAGTTTAGGGGTTAATATGTTTATTATAGTGGCGGTGACGTTGGGGGCGGCAGATTAGGGGTTAATAAGTGTAGGTAGGTTGCGGCGACATGGGGGCGGCAGATTAGGGGTTAATAAATATAATGTAGGTGGCAGCAATGTTGGGGGCAGCAGATTAAGGGTTCATAGATATAATGCAGGTGGCAGCGGTGTCCGGAGAGGAAGATTAGGGGTTAAAAATTTAATTTTAGTATTTGCGATGCGGGAGGGCCTCGGTTTAGGGGTTAATAGGTAGTTTATGGGTGTTAGTGTACTTTTTAGCACTTTAGTTATGAGTTTTATGTTACGGCGTTGTACCATAAAACTCTTAACTACTGACTTTAGAATGCATTACGGATCTTGGAGGTAGAGGCTGTACCGCTCACTTTTTGGCCTCCCAGGACAGACTTGTAATATCAGCGCTATGGAAGTCCCAAAGAAAAAAAACTTTACGAAGTTTACGTAAGTCGTTTTGCGGTAAGGCCAAAGAAGTGTGCGGTGACTCTAAACCTTCAAGACTCGTAATAGCAGCGGTAGTGAAAAAGCAGTGTTAGGACCTCTTAACGCTGCTTTTTTACCTTAACACACAACTCGTAATCTAGCCGTTCGTTTTCTGTCCTTAAAGGGACATAAAACCCTTTTTTTTTTCCTGATTTAGATAGAACATACAATTTTAAACAACTTTCTAATTTACTTCTATAATCAAATTCTCTTTGTTTTCTTGTTATCCTTATTTGAAAAGCAGAAATGCAAGCTCAAGAGTGTGCACGTGTCTGCAGCACTATATAGCAGCAGTTTTGCAACGTTATATATTAGCAGTAGCGCTAGATGGCAGCACTATTTCCTGTCATGTAGTGCTTCAGGCATGTGCACGCTACCTACCTAGGTATCTCTTCAACAAAGAATAACATGAGAATGAAAAAAAAATTGATAATGGAAGTAAGAAACTTTTTAAAAATTGTATTCTCTATCTGAATAATGAAATACATTTTTTGGGTTTAATGTCCCTTTAAGCCAGCATTCTACCCAGTTCACAATTTTCGAGTCTAGTCCAAGGAGATACAGTTTGTGAATTAGTTTGTTGTTTGGGACAGTGTCAAATGCTTTGCTGAAATCTAGATATGCTTCATCAACTGCTTCACCCTGGTCTAATACTTTTGTTACATAATCAAAGAAGTCAATTAGATTAGTCTGACATGATCTCCCTGAAGTAAAACCATGTTGATTTTGGTCCTCTAAATTATTTGTTTTTATGCAAGTCATAATTCTTTTTTTTTAAAAGAATCTCCATTAATTTCCCTACTACTGAAGTTAAACTAAAAAGATTCTTCCCTATAGCCCTTTTCTTTCATGTAATTAGCCATGAGCTAGTGACGTATGGGATATACATTCCTACCAGGAGGGGCAAAGTTTCCCAAACCTCAAAATGCCTATAAATACACCCCTCACCACACCCACAATTCAGTTTTACAAACTTTGCCTCCTATGGAGGTGGTGAAGTAAGTTTGTGCTAGATTTCTAAGTTGACATGCGCTTCTCAGCGTACTGAGGCCCGTTTCCTCTCAGAGTGCAGTGAATAACAGAGGGATGTGAAGGGAGTATTACCTATTGAATACAATGGTCATCCTAACGGGGATCTATTACATAGGTTCTCTGTTATCGGTTGTAGAGATTCATCTCCTACCTCCCTCTTCAGATCGACGATATACTCTTATATACCATTACCTCTACTGATTCTCGTTTCAGTACTGGTTTGGCTATCTACTTTATGTAGACGAGTGTCTTTTGGTAAGTATGTTTTCCTTTTATTTAAGATACTCTCAGCTATGGTTTGGCACTTTATATGTAACGTTCTAAATATAATGTTTGTAATTATATTTGCCATGATTCAGGTTAATCAGTATATTTCCTTCTTACAGACTGTCAGTTTCATTTTTTGGGAAATGCATTTATAAATATATATATATTAAAAAGAAAAAAAATTCTTACCTGAAAATTTTTCAAATTTACTTTCTTTTCTAAATTGTGGGCTGTTAGGCTCGCGGGAGTGCAAAATGCTATAATTTATTGTGTCATTCTTGGCGCAAGACTTTTTTGGCGCGAGAATTACATTTGTTGATTCAATTTCGTAATTTCCGGCGTCTTAGTTGTCGCCGAGAGTTTTTACGTAGTTGCGTCATCTATGACGCTCGTGTTTGTTGCAGACGTTCTTGGCGCCAAAAAATATTTTCATTTTGCTTCTGGTTTCCAGAGGCTTATTTTGTTTGCATTTTTTCCCATTCCTGAAACTGTCATATAGGGAAATTGATAATTTTGCTTTATATGTTATTTTTTCTATTACATATTGCAAGCTGTCTCAAGCTGACTCTATATCAGAATCTACTACTGGAAACCTGCTGCCTGATGTCAGTTCTACCAAAGCTAAGTGCATTTGTTGTAAACTTGTCGTAACTGTTCCTCCGGCTGTAGTTTGTGCTAGTTGTCATGATAAACTTTCAAAAGCAGACAATATTTCCATTAGTAATAATCCATTACCTGTTGTTGTTCCTTCAACATCTAATGTTTAGGATATTCCTGTTAATGTGAGAGAATTTGTTTCTAATTCCATTCAGAAGGCTTTGTCTGTCATACCACCTTCTAATAAACGTAAAAGGTCTTTTAAAACTTCTCATAAATTTGATGAATTTTTAAATGACCAACAGCATTCTGATTTATCTATCTCTGATGAGGATCTATCTGGTTCAGAAGATTCTACCTCAGATATTGACACTGAAAAATCCTCATATTTATTTAAAATGTAGTATATTCATTCCTTATTAAAAGAGGTGTTGATTGCATTAGATATGGAGGAGACTAGTCCTCTTGATATTAAAACCAGTAAACTCGTTTAAATTCGTTTTTTAAACCTCGTGTAGTTATTCCAGAGGTTTTTCCAGTTCCTGATGCTATTTCAGATGTAATTTCTAGGGAATGGAATAGACTGGGTACTTCTTTTACTCCTTCTTCAAGGTTTAAGAAACTGTATCCTTTGCCAACTGATAGATTTGAGTTTTGGGAAAAGATCCCCAAAGTTGATGGGGCCATCTCTACTCTTGCTAAACGTACTACTATTCCTACGGCAGATAGTACTTCTTTTAAAGATCCTTTAGATAGGAAACTTGAATCTTTTCTAAGGAAGGCTTATTTATGTTCAGGTCATCTTCTTAGGCCTGCTATTTCTTTGGCTGATGTTGCTGCTGCTTCAGCCTTTTGGTTGGAAACTTTAGCACAACAAGTACCAGATCATAATGTGTATAGCATTGTCAACATGCTAATAATTTCATTTGTGATGCCATTTTTTATATCATTAGAATTGATGTAAGATATATGTATTTAGCTATATTAGCTAGAAGAGCTTTATGGCTTAAATCTTGGAATGCTGATATGACTTCTAAATCAACGTTGCTATCTCTCTCTCTTTACAAGGTAATACATTATTTGGTTCTCAGTTGAATTCTATTATTTCAACTGTCACTGGGGGGAAGGGAGCTTTTTGCCTCAGGATAAAAAATCTAAGGGTAAATTTAGGGCTCCTAACCGTTTTTGTTCCTTTCGTCAAAATAAGGAACAGAAATCTGACCCTTCCCCTAAGGGAAAGGTTTCCAATTGGAAGCCTTCTCCAGTCTGGAATAAATCCAAGCCATTTAAAAAATCAAAATCAGCCCCCAAGTCCACATGAAGGTGCGGCCCTCATTCCAGCACAGCTGGTAGGGGGCAGACTAAGATTTTACAAGGATGTTTGGATCAATTTAATCCAAAATCATTGGATTCAATACATTATTTCTCAAGGGTACAGAATAGGTTTCAAAGTAAGTAAGAAATTTTCTCTCACACATTCCAGTGAACCCAGTAAAGGCTCAGGCTTTCCTGAAGTGTGTTTCAGACCTAGAAGTATCTGGAGTAATTGTGCCAGTTCCTTTTCAGGAACGGGGTCTGGGGTTTTATTCAAATCTTTTCATTGTTCCAAAGAAGGAGAATTCTTTCAGACCAGTTCTGGATCTAAAAATTCTGCCTTTTGTTCAGCAAGGGCATTATATGTCCACAATAGACTTACAGGATGCATATCTTCATATTCCGATTCATCCAGATCACTATCAGTTCCTGAGATTCTCTTTTCTAGACAAGCATTACCAATTTGTTGCTCTTCCTTTTGGCCTAGCAACAGCTCCAAGGATCTTTTAAAAGGTTCTCGGTGCCCTACTCTCTGTAATCAGAGAGCGGAGTATTGTGGTGTTTCCTTATTTGGACGATATCTTGGTACTTGCTCAGTCTTTACATTCTGCAGAATCTCACACAAATCAACTAGTGTTGTTTCTTCAAAGACATGGTTGGAGGATCAATTTACCAAAAAGTTCCTTGATTAATCAGGCAAGGGTAACCTTTTTAGGATTCCAAATAGATTCAGTATCCATGACTTTGTCTCTAACAGACAAAAGACATCTGAAATTGATTTCAGCTTGTCAAAACCTTCAGTTTCAATCATTCCCTTCAGTAGTTATGTGCATGGAGGTTTTAGGTCTCATGACTGTAGCATCGGACACGATCCCCTTTGCTCTTTTTCACATGAGACCTCTTCAGCTTTGTATGCTGAGCCAATGGTGCAGGGATTATACAAAGATATCACAATTAATATCCTTAAATCCCAATGTTCGACTATCTCTGACTTGGTGGTTAGATCACCATTGTTTAGTTCAAGGGGCTTCTTTTGTTCGTCCAGCTTGGACTGTGATCACAACAGATGTGAGTCTTTCAGGTTGGGGAGCTGTCTGGGGATCTCTGACAGCACAGGGGGTTTGGAAGTCTCAAGAGGCGAGATTACCAATCAATATTTTGGAACTCTGAGTGATTCTCAGAGCTCTTCAGTTTTGGCCTCTTCTGAAGAAAGAACCGTTTATTTGTTTTCAAACAGACAATGTCACAACCGTGACATATGTCAATCATCAAGGTGGGACTCACAGTCCTCAAGCTATGAAAGAAGTATCTCGGATACTTGCATGGGCGGAATCCAGCTCCTGTCTAATTTCTGCGGTCCATATCCCAAGTATAGACAATTTGGAAGCGGATTATCTCAGTCGCCAGACTTTACATCCGGGAGAGTGGTCTCTTCACCCAGATGTGTTTTTTCAGATTGTTCAGATGTGGGGGCTTCCAGAAATAGATCTGATGGCTTCTCATCTAAACAGGAAACTTCCCAGGTATCTGTCCAGGTCCAGGGTCCGCCTCTAGTTCATCTTCCAAGAGTGATTTCCAAAATCATAATGGAGCGTTCATTTATACTGCTGGTGGCTCCAGCATGGCCTCAGGTTTTGGTATGCGGATCTTGTTCAGATGTCCAGTTGCCAACCTTGGCCACTTCCGTTAAGGCCAGATCTTCTATCTCAAGGCCCATTTTTCCATCAGGATCTCAAATCATTAAATTTGAAGGTATGGAGATTGAACGCTTAGTGCTTAGTCATAGAGGTTTCTCTGACACAGTGATTAATACTATGTTGCAGGCTCGTAAATCTGTATCTAGAAACATTTATTACAGAGTTTGGAAGATTTACATTTCATGGTGTTCTTCTCATAAATTCCCTTGGCATTCTTTTAGAATTCCTAGAATTTTACAGTTTCTTCAGGATAGTTTAAATAAGGGTTTGTCTGCAAGTTCCTTGAAAGGACAAATCTCTGCTCTTTCTGTTCTGTTCCACAGAAAAATTGCTAATCTTCCTGATATTCATTGTTTTGTACAGGCTTTGGTTCGTATCAAGCCTGTCATTAAGTCAATCTCTCCTCCTTGGAGTCTTAATTTGGTTTTGAGGGCTTTACAGGCTCCTTCGTTTGAGCCTATGCATTCTCTGGACATTAAATTACTTTCTTGGAAAGTATTGTTCCTTTTGGCCATTTCTTCTGCTAGAAGAGTTTCTGAATTATCTGCTCTTTCTTGTGAGTCTCCCTTTCTGATTTTTCATCAGGATAAGGCGGTTTTGCGGACTTCATTTAAATTTTTACCTAAAGTTGTGAATTCCAACAACATTAGTAGAGAAATTGTTGTCCCTTCATTGTGTCCTAATCCAAAGAATTCTCTGGAGAGATCTTTACATTCTTTGGATGTGGTTAGAGCTTTGAAATATTATGTTGAAGCTACTAAAGATTTCAGAAAGACTTCTAGTTTATTTGTTATCTTTTCTGGTTCTAGGAAAGGTCAAAAGGCTTCTGCCATTTCTTTGGCATCTTGGTTAAAGCTTTTAATTCATCATGCTTATTTGGAGTCGGGTTAATCCCCGCCTTAGAGGATTACGGCTCATTCTACTAGGTCAGTTTCTACTTCCTGGGCTTTTAAGAATGAAGCTTCTGTTGATCAGATTTGCAAAGCAGCAACTTGGTCTTCTTTGCATACTTTTACTAAATTCTACCATTTTGATGTTTTCTCTTCTTCAGAAGCAGTTTTTGGTAGAAAAGTACTTCAGGCAGCTGTTTCAGTTTGATTCTTCTGCTTATAATTTCAGTTTTTTTCATTATAAAGATTAAAACTTTTGATCTGGGTTGTGGATTTATTTTTCAGTGGAATTGGCTGTCTTTATTTGTATCCCTCCCTCTCTAGTGGCTCTTGCGTGGAGTTCCACATCTTGGGTATTTGCTATCCCATACATCACTAGCTCATGGACTCTTGCCAATTACATGAAAGAAAACATAATTTATGTAAGAATTTACCTGATAAATTAATTTCTTTCATATTGGCAAGAGTCCATGAGACCCACCCTTTTTATGGTGGTTATGATTTTTTGTATAAAGCATTATTATTTCAATTCCTTGTTGATGCTTTCGCTCCTTTCTTATCACCCCACTTCTTGGCTATTCGTTAAACTGAATTGTGGGTGTGGTGGGGGGTTTATTTATAGGCATTTTGAGGATTGGGAAACTTTGCTCCTCCTGGCAGGAATGTATATCCCATACGTCACTAGCTCATGGACTCTTGCCAATATGAAAGAAATTAATTTATCAGGTAAATTCTTACATAAATTATGTTTTTATGAAGAGGTACCAGGGGTCAAGTCGAGCAGGAACGCATGGGAACTGAGTTCCTGCACTATTTTGCAGGAGGAACTAAGTTCCCCCTAGAAAGAGAAAAGCAATGCTTCAGTAAACACTGCCGCTGCTGGTGGGAGGAGATGGAGCACAGTCTGGTTAGAGGGTGTTAGGCGTTCTCTTAAGGGGGGGTATCACTTAGCAGTATTCTACACCTTCACCTGGATCTGAATGGGTTACTTGACGAGATATCTCGGGACCAGAAATCAGACATGCACCCAGTAAAAGTCTAATCACTGTTCTGTTTAATAAAAAGTGCACCATACGTTTTTAGAAAATGGTTACAGCATATAGGGTTAAACAATGACGTACTCATAGTTACATTATCTTATACAGCATTGCTTAGAACAAATTAACCTTATTAAAATATAATTGAGTAAAAACAAGTATTAAGGAGTATTTTTAATAAGCTAACTCCTAGATTTAGAGTTTGGCGTTAGCCGTGAAAACCAGCATTAGAGGCTTCTAACGCTGGTTTTGGGCTACCGCTGGTATTTAGAGTCGTGTAGGTAAGGGTCTAACGCTCACTTTGCAGCCGCAACTTTTCCATACTGCAGATCCCCCTACGCCATTTGCGTATCCTATCTTTTCAATGGGATCTTTCTAACGCCGGTATTTAGAGTCTTGGCTGAAGTAAGCGTTAGAAATCTAACAACAAAACTCCAGCCGCAGCAAAAAGCCAGGAGTTAAGAGCTTTCTGGGCTAACGCCGGCTCATAAAGCTCTTAACTACTGTGCTCTAAAGTATACTAACACCCATAAGCTACCTATGTACCCCTAAACCGAGGCCCCCCCACATCGCCGCCACTCTATTAAATTTTTTTAACCCCATATCTGCCGACCGCACACCGCCGCAACCTACGTTATCCCTATGTACCCCTAATCTGCTGCCCCTAACACCGGCAACCCCTATATTATATTTATTAACCCCTAATCTGCCGCCCCCATCTTTGCCGCCACCTACCTATAATTATTAACCCCTAATCTGCCGACTGGACCTCACCGCTACTATAATAAAGTTATTAACCCCTAATCCGCCTCACTAACCCTATAATAAATAGTATTAACCCCTAATCTGCCCTCCCTAACCTCACCGACACCTAACTTCAAGTATTAACCCCTAATCTTCCGACCGGACCTCACCGCTACTCTATTAAATTTATTAACCCCTAAAGCTAAGTCTAACCCTAACACTAACACCCTCCTAAGTTAAATATAATTTTTATCTTACGAAATAAATTAACTCTTATTAAATAAATTAATCCTAATTAAAGCTAAATACTTACCTGTACAATAAACCCTAATATAGCTACAATATAAATTATAATTATATTGTAGCTATTTTAGGATTAATATTTATTTTACAGGCAACTTTGTATTTATTTTAACCAGGTACAATAGCTATTAAATAGTTAAGAACTATTTAATAGCTACCTAGTTAAAATAATTACAAAATTACCTGTAAAATAAATCCTAACCTAAGTTACAATTAAACCTAACACTACACTATCAATAAATTAATTAAATAAAATACCTACAATTATCTACAATTAAACCTAACACTACACTATCAATAAATTAATTACATAAAATACCTACAAATAAATACAAATAAATAAACTAACTAAAGTACAAAAAATAAAAAAATATTTACAAACATTAGAAAAATATTACAACAATTTTAAGCTAATTACACCTACTCTAAGCCCCCTAATAAAATAACAAAGCCCCCCAAAATAAAAAATGCCCTACCCTATTCTAAAATAAAAATGGTAAAGCTCTTTTACCTTACCAGCCCTTAAAAGGGCCTTTTGCGGGGCATGCCCCAAAGAATTCAGCTCTTTTGCCTGGAAAAAAAACATACAATACCCCCCAACATTACAACCCACCACCCACATACCCCTAATCTAACCCAAAACCCCCTTAAATAAACTTAACACTAAGCCCCTGAAGATCATCCTACCTTATCTTCACCACGCCGGGTATCACCGATCGGTCCACAAGAGGCTCCTCCGAAGTCTTCATTGAAGCCCAAGCGGGGGCTGAAGAGGTCCATGATCCGGCTGAAGTCTTCATCCAAGCGGGAGCTGAAGAGGTCCATGATCCGGCTGAAGTCTTCATCCAAGCGGGAGCTGAAGAGGTCCATGATCCGGCTGAAGTCTTCTATCAAGCGGCATCTTCAATCTTCTTTCTTCCGGATCCATCTTCATCCCGCCGACGCGGAACATCCTTCTTCACCGACGACTTCCCGATGAATGACGGTTCCTTTAAGGGACATCATCCAAGATGGCGTCCCTCAAATTCCGATTGGCTGATAGGATTCTATCAGCCAATCGGAATTAAGGTAGGAAAATTCTGATTGGCTGATGGAATCAGCCAATCAGATTGAAGTTCAATCTGATTGGCTGATCCAATCAGCCAATCAGATTGAGCTCGCATTCTATTGGCTGTTCCGATCAGCCAATAGAATGCAAGCTCAATCTGATTGGCTGATCCAATCAGCCAATCGGATTGAACTTCAATCTGATTGGCTGATTCAATCAGCCAATCAGAATTTTCCTACCTTAATTCCGATTGGCTGATAGAATCCTATCAGCCAATCGGTATTCGAGGGACGCGATCTTGGATGACGTCCCTTAAAGGAACCGTCATTCGTCTGGAAGTCGTCGGTGAAGAAGGATGTTCAGCGGGGGCTGAAGAGGTCCATGATCCGGCTGAAGTCTTGGCCCAAGCGGGGGCTGAAGAGGTCCATGATCCGGCTGAAGTCTTCATCCAAGCGGGAGCTGAAGAGGTCCATGATCCGGCTGAAGTCTTCTATCAAGCGGCATCTTCAATCTTCTTTCTTCCGGATCCATCTTCATCCCGCCGACGCGGAACATCCTTCTTCACCGACGACTTCCCGACGAATGACGGTTCCTTTAAGGGACGTCATCCAAGATCGCGTCCCTCGAATACCGATTGGCTGATAGGATTCTATCAGCCAATCGGAATTAAGGTAGGAAAATTCTGATTGGCTGATTGAATCAGCCAATCAGATTGAAGTTCAATCCGATTGGCTGATTGGATCAGCCAATCAGATTGAGCTTGCATTCTATTGGCTGATCGGAACAGCCAATAGAATGCGAGCTCAATCCGATTGGCTGATTGGATCAGCCAATCGGATTGAACTTCAATCTGATTGGCTGATTCCATCAGCCAATCAGAATTTTCCTACCTTAATTCCGATTGGCTGATAGAAACCTATCAGCCAATCGGAATTTGAGGGACGCCATCTTGGATGATGTCCCTTAAAGGAACCGTCATTCATCGGGAAGTCGTCGGTGAAGAAGGATGTTCCGCGTCGGCGGGATGAAGATGGATCCGGAAGAAAGAAGATTGAAGATGCTGCTTGATAGAAGACTTCAGCCGGATCATGGACCTCTTCAGCTCCCGCTTGGATGAAGACTTCAGCCGGATCATGGACCTCTTCAGCTCCCGCTTGGATGAAGACTTCAGCCGGATCATGGACCTCTTCAGCCCCCGCTTGGGCTTCAATGAAGACTTCGGAGGAGCCTCTTGTGGACCGATCGGTGATACCCGGCGTGGTGAAGATAAGGTAGGATGATCTTCAGGGGCTTAGTGTTAGGTTTATTTAAGGGGGGTTTGGGTTAGATTAGGGGTATGTGGGTGGTGGGTTGTAATGTTGGGGGGGTATTGTATGTTTTTTTTACAGGCAAAAGAGCTGAATTCTTTGGGGCATGCCCCGCAAAAGGCCCTTTTAAGGGCTGGTGAGGTAAAAGAGCTTTTCTATTTGTATTTTAGAATAGGGTAGGGAATTTTCTTATTTTGGGGGGCTTTGTTATTTTATTAGGGGGCTTAGAGTAGGTGTAATTAGCTTAAAATTGTTGTAATATTTTTATAATGTTTGTAAATATTTTTTTATTTTTTGTAACAGTTCTTTTTTTATTTTTTGTACTTTAGTTAGTTTATTTATTTGTATTTATTTGTAGGTATTTTATGTAATTAATTTATTGATAGTGTAGTGTTAGGTTTAATTGTAGATAATTGTAGGTATTTTATTTAATTAATTTAATGATAGTGTAGTGTTAGGTTTAATTGTAACTTAGGTTAGGATTTATTTTACAGGTAATTTTGTAATTATTTTAACTAGGTAGCTATTAAATAGTTATTAACTATTTAATAGCTATTGTACCTGGTTAAAATAAATACAAAGTTGCCTGTAAAATAAATATTAATCCTAAAATAGCTACAATATAATTATTAGTTATATTGTAGCTATATTAGGGTTTATTTTACAGGTAAGTATTTAGTTTTAAATAGGAATAATTTATTTAATAAGAGTTAATTTATTTAGTTAGATTTAAATTATATTTAATTTAGGGGGTGTTAGTGTTAGGGTTAGACTTAGCTTTAGGGGTTAATACATTTATTATAGTAGCGGTGAGGTCCGGTCGGCAGATTAGGGGTTAATACTTGAAGTTAGGTGTCAGCGATGTTAGGGAGGGCAGATTAGGGGTTAATACTATTTATTATAGGGTTATTGAGGCGGGAGTGAGGCGGATTAGGGGTTAATACATTTATTATAGTAGCGGTGAGGTCCGGTCGGTAGATTAGGGGTTAATTATTGTAGGTAGCTGGCGGCGACATTGTGGGGGCAGATTAGGGGTTAATAAATATAATATAGGGTTCGGCGGTGTTATGGGCAGCAGATTAGGGGTACATAGGTATAATGTAGGGGTTAATTGTATAATGCAGGTGTCAGCGATAGCGGGGGCGGCAGATTAGGGGTTAATAAGTGTAAGGTTAGGGGTGTTTAGACTCGGGGTACATGTTAGGGTGTTAGGTGCAGACTTAGGAAGTGTTTCCCCATAGGAAACAATGGGGCTGCGTTAGGAGCTGAACGCTGCTTTTTTGCAGGTGTTAGGTTTTTTTTCAGCTCAAACAGCCCCATTATTTCCTATGGGGGAATCGTGCACGAGCACGTTTTTGAAGCTGGCCGCGTCCGTAAGCACCTCTGGTATTGAGAGTTGCAGTGGCGGTAAATTATGCTCTACGCTCCGTTTTTGGAGCCTAACGCAGCCCTTCTGTGAACTCTAAATACCAGCGGTATTTAAAAGGTGCAGGGGAAAAAAAGCCAGCGTTAGCTACGCGGGTCGTTACCGACAAAACTCTAAATCTAGCCGTAAGAGTGTTAGATAAAAAGTATATCTGGGCGCATCGCCCAGCGCATAGCAAGGCAAATGGACCAATTATTAAGATAATGTGTTCAGCTTAGAACATCAACACCTTATTTTCTCACCGCATAATAAGCGGTTATGATAGGCTTATAATAAACCAAAATGGATGACTAAAGACAAATGGTGTCAGTATTGCTATATATATTCTAACAAAGGGATAGTGAGATCATCTAGTAATGGGCAGTAACACTTTCTAGAATAAACTAAATGCAAGCCTATTAGCAGTCCTGCTGTGTGATCACCCTGCACTGTGTGTAACACATGGTGCTTACATTTCTGTGTGGCTTGCTCCTGGGTTATTTAACTCCCCTCAGCAGAAATAGGACTAGTGTACCTTAAGTGGGTGAGACTCTGTGACAATGGATGATTATCAGGCCCAAAGGCAACCATTCAACCCTTCATTTGATTTAAATTGCTTTAATTAACCAACGTGTATAGATTACAGGGAGTGCAGAATTATTAGGCAAATGAGTATTTTGACCACATCATCCTCTTTATGCATGTTGTCTTACTCCAAGCTGTATAGGCTCGAAAGCCTACTACCAATTAATATTAGGTGATGTGCATCTCTGTAATGAGAAGGGGTGTGGTCTAATGACATCAACACCCTATATCAGGTGTGCATAATTATTAGGCAACTTCCTTTCCTTTGCCAAAATGGGTCAAAAGAAGGACTTGACAGGCTCAGAAAAGTCAAAAATAGTGAGATATCTTGCAGAGGGATGCAGCACTCTTAAAATTGCAAAGCTTCGGAAGCGTGATCATCGAACAATCAAGCGTTTCATTCAAAATAGTCAACAGGGTCGCAAGAAGCGTGTGGAAAAACCAAGGCGCAAAATAACTGCCCATGAACTGAGAAAAGTCAAGCGTGCAGCTGCCAAGATGCCACTTGCCACCAGTTTGGCCATATTTCAGAGCTGCAACATCACTGGAGTGCCCAAAAGCACAAGGTGTGCAATACTCAGAGACATGGCCAAGGTAAGAAAAGCTGAAAGACGACCACCACTGAACAAGACACACAAGCTGAAACGTCAAGACTGGGCCAAGAAATATCTCAAGACTGATTTTTCTAAGGTTTTATGGACTGATGAAATGAGAGTGAGTCTTGATGGGCCAGATGGATGGGCCCGTGGCTGGATTGGTAAAGGGCAGAGAGCTCCAGTCCGACTCAGACGCCAGCAAGGTGGAGGTGGAGTACTGGTTTGGGCTTGTATCATCAAAGATGAGCTTGTGGGGCCTTTTCGGGTTGAGGATGGAGTCAAGCTCAACTCCCAGTCCTACTGCCAGTTTCTGGAAGACACCTTCTTCAAGCAGTGGTACAGGAAGAAGTCTGCATCCTTCAAGAAAAATATGATTTTCATGCAGGACAATGCTCCATCACACGCGTCCAAGTACTACACAGCGTGGCTGGCAAGAAAGGGTATAAAAGAAGAAAATCTAATGACATGGCCTCCTTGTTCACCTGATCTGAACCCCATTGAGAACCTGTGGTCCATCATCAAATGTGAGATTTACAAGGAGGGAAAACAGTACATCTCTCTGAACAGTGTCTGGGAGGCTGTGGTTGCTGCTGCACGCAATGTTGATGGTGAACAGATCAAAACACTGACAGAATCCATGGATGGCAGGCTTTTGAGTGTCCTTGCAAAGAAAGGTGGCTATATTGGTCACTGATTTGTTTTTGTTTTGTTTTTGAATGTCAGAAATGTATATTTGTGAATGTTGAGATGTTATATTGGTTTCACTGGTAAAAATAAATAATTGAAATGGGTATATATTTGTTTTTTGTTAAGTTGCCTAATAATTATGCACAGTAATAGTCACCTGCACACAAAGATATCCCCCTAAAATAGCTAAAACTAAAAACAAACTAAAAACTACTTCCAAAAATATTCAGCTTTGATATTAATGAGTTTTTTGGGTTCATTGAGAACATGGTTGTTGTTCAATAATAAAATTAATCCTCAAAAATACAACTTGCCTAATAATTCTGCACTGCCTGTATATACATATAAATACAGTGTGGAAGTCTTGGTGAGTTCCCACACTTTTTATGTAGGACTTGACCCCTGAGGGGTACTACATTTGCTATTCTCCAATCATCTAGAACAGATCCTTTTAATAATGACTGATTAAACAGATTAGTTAATGGGGCACTTAGCACTGATCAGTTCTTTTAAAACCCTTGGATGAATATTATCAGAACCCATTGACTGACTATAGACAAGGGTCTATATCTGCAATGTATACGTTATCAAAAAATTAGGTATGAACATAAAAGTTATTATTTGCTTACTGAACGTATATAGATGGGTTCACATAGGTTAAGCTGCCATCTTTTACAGCAAAAAAGGGGGAAATTAGAGCCAGGGGGGAGAGATTCAAAGGGTACATAGCATACCATTCTCCTCTTATCTATTAAAAAAGGCAGGTGAAGTAGTGGCCACTCAAGCCATACTAATGATTGGTAATCCCTGAGATCCAAGTCTGGAGCATTAGTTCATGTGTCTAAATCAGTGCTTTCCAAACTGTGTGTCGGGACACACTAGTGTGTCGGCAGCAGTGTGTAGGTGTGTCCCTGCTTCAGCTCAAATTAAAAAAAAAAATTTAATTTTTTTTTGGTTTCTGATTTTCCGCCTGCCTGCTATGCATATCATATGGTTGACATGTGATTGATACCTAGGGGGTCACAGATCAACTTAACCTATTGGCGCAGCTCAGTGGGAACTGAAACTATTCCCGTTGGCACATTGGCTCCTGACTGCACGTGTAGTCTCCTTAATTAGCTTGTGACTGCACGTGTAGTAAGTGAGTGGGACAGCAGTGTGTTTGCAGGGTGGGCAGTAGTCAGTCGGACTCACCGAGCTCTGAGGGCGGCAGCTTAAACACTGAGCTGAAGTCAGTGTTTTTTTTTTTTTTTTTTGCAACTAGCTCCCAGTAGTGCATTGCTGCTCCTGCTCTTGATATATGGATAGGAAGGGGAAGCTTAAAAATGCTTGATGATGAAATGTGAGTGTCTTTATCCAATATTCCACCAAATATTCAGAAACTGTGCTCATCCCATAAACCTCATACATCCCATTAAAATAGTAAGTAGCTATTGGTGTTATTAAACTTTTTTTAATTCTTGCACATATATACTGTTACTTGTGAATACATTTCGCTATTATATAATTTATGTATGTGTCTGTATCTCTTAAAACAAGTTAGTTTAACCTCCTGTTTGCCTGTACAACTTAATTACTGTGTCACGAAATGATGTAGGTCTAAAAAGTGTGTCGCCAACATGAAAAGTTTGGAAAGCTCTGGTCTAAATCTTACCTATTTTCAAGTAGTGGTGTTGTATCTAACTGTAATGTAACCTCTACTCTAGCTTTCTATTGTGACAAAGTAGGGATGTTAGTAGTTTTCCAATAAACTTGAATAAGACCTTTGGCACAAGTTAACATTAATATTAGGAGAATTTATCTTGTTTTGGAATTTAAAAGGGAAATGGAACAATAATAAACCAGGATCTTTCTCAAATTCCAACACTTTACATATTTCCCTTAATACTTCATTCCAATAGGACATTTCCAACACATATGCAACATAGAACCTTTTGACCCACATCCACTCCAACATTTACCACTTGTGGGTGGGTAAATTTGTTTTAACCTTCACGGTGTAAGGTGCCATTTACTTATACATTTGTAATGTGACTCCGGTGTTTGGGCTGAAAAATAAACACTTTTACCTATTTTAAATAGTGTTCATCACTCTTGGGCTGTAAAGGTCTTTCCTATTTTTTTGTACCACCTACCCTGTACTTTTTTATGTTCATTTGGTGAATCTTTTAGCAGATTTCAGAATCAATTCATTAAAATAAAATTTTGTAGCATAGTTATAAAAAAACCAAATGAATAATACTCAAGCTATATATTTGCTGGGCAAAAAGGTTGCATTGTTATACATGTTTACAGAATGAATTTCCTCCTATTTTCTGTCTTCAGTATCTTAAAGTACATTTTTCTGCTTGCAGGTGATTATTGCTATTATATGGTCAAAATACTGAAGAATGCCTCCCCGGTACAAACACATACATTGTTGATTTTGGAGAAGTGTAGGGTTAGATAAAACCCAATGACGGGCCATGTTGTGCCCCTTGACTTAGACAAGCTTGTGTTAAAGGGACAGTATACACCAATTTTCATATAACGGCATGTAATAGACATTACTATAAAGAATAATATGCACAGATACTGATATAAAAATCCAGTATAAAACCTTTTAAAACTTACTTAGATGCTCCCAATTTGGCTCTGTTGAAAAGGTTAGCTGTAACATCCACTGAAAGTGGTTGTATAGCAAAAACAGCAGACACCCCTACCCCCTTCCTCTGCATATGAAAAGACTCTACACAAACAGGAGCAAGCTGGAGTAGGTATACATCAATCTGAAAATCAGCACACTGTATTTTAAAAATAAGGAAAACTATACAATTTTTTAAAAATGGGGGGAAATCTAACTAACTCATATTAGACACCTCTATTCTCAGTTCCTACCAGATGTACATACACTACATAGACTTGTACATGCAGATACACACACACACTACATAGCTTATACTTATACATGCAGATACACACACACTACACAGCATACACGTATACATACAGATGCACATTCATATTTAAGCATGAATAACAGAATTTATGCTTACCTGATAAATTACTTTCTCCAACGGTGTGTCCGGTCCACGGCGTCATCCTTACTTGTGGGATATTCTCTTCCCCAACAGGAAATGGCAAAGAGTCCCAGCAAAGCTGGTCACATGGTCGCTCCTAGGCTCCGCCCACCCCAGTCATTCGACCGACGGACAGGAGGAATATATATAGGAGAAACCATATGGTACCGTGGTGACTGTAGTTAGAGAAAATAATTCATCAGACCTGATTAAAAAACCAGGGCGGGCCGTGGACCGGACACACCGTTGGAGAAAGTAATTTATCAGGTAAGCATAAATTCTGTTTTCTCCAACATTGGTGTGTCCGGTCCACGGCGTCATCCTTACTTGTGGGAACCAAGACCAAAGCTTTAGGACACGGATGAAGGGAGGGAGCAAATCAGGTTACCTAAACGGAAGGCACCACAGCTTGCAAAACCTTTCTCCCAAAAATAGCCTCCGAAGAAGCAAAAGTATCAAATTTGTAAAATTTGGCAAAAGTGTGCAGTGAAGACCAAGTCGCTGCCTTACATATCTGGTCAACAGAAGCCTCGTTCTTGAAGGCCCATGTGGAAGCCACAGTCCTAGTGGAGTGAGCTGTGATTCTTTCAGGAGGCTGCCGTCCGGCAGTCTCATAAGTCAATCGGATAATGCTTTTAAGCCAAAAGGAAAGAGAGGTAGAAGTCGCTTTTTGACCTCTCCTTTTACCAGAATAAACAACAAACAAGGAAGATGTTTGTCTGAAATCTTTAGTAGCCTCTAAATAGAACTTTAGAGCACGGACAACGTCCAAATTGTGTAACAAACGTTCCTTCTTTGAAACTGGATTCGGACACAAAGAAGGTACAACTATCTCCTGGTTAATATTTTTGTTAGAAACAACTTTAGGAAGAAAACCAGGCTTAGTACGCAAAACCACCTTATCTGCATGGAACACCAGATAAGGAGGAGAACACTGCAGAGCAGATAACTCTGAAACTCTTCTAGCAGAAGAAATTGCAACCAAAAACAAAACTTTCCAAGATAGTAACTTAATATCTATGAAATGTAAAGGTTCAAACGGAACCCCTTGAAGAACTGAAAGAACTAGATTTAGACTCCAGGGAGGAGTCAAAGGTCTGTAAACAGGCTTGATCCTAACCAGAGCCTGAACAAATGCTTGAACATCTGGCACAGCTGCCAGTCTTTTGTGTAGTAAGACAGATAAAGCAGAGATCTGTCCCTTTAGAGAACTTGCAGATAATCCTTTCTCAAAACCTTCTTGTAGAAAGGAGAGAATCTTAGGAATTTTTATCTTATTCCATGGGAATCCTTTGGATTCACACCAATAGATATATTTTTTTCCATATTTTATGGTAAATCTTTCTAGTTACAGGTTTTCTGGCCTGAACCAGAGTATCTATCACAGAATCTGAAAACCCACGCTTTGATAGAATCAAGCGTTCAATCTCCAAGCCGTCAGTTGGAGGGAAACCAGATTTGGATGTTCGAATGGACCCTGAACAAGAAGGTCCTGTCTCAAAGGTAGCTTCCATGGTGGAGCCGATGACATATTCACCAGGTCTGCATACCAAGTCCTGCGTGGCCACGCAGGAGCTATCAAGATCACCGAGGCCCTCTCCTGATTGATCCTGGCTACCAGCCTGGGAATGAGAGGAAACGGTGGGAATACGTAAGCTAGGTTGAAAGTCCAAGGTGCTACTAGTGCATCTACTAGAGTCGCCTTGGGATCCCTGGATCTGGACCCGTAGCAAGGAACATTGAAGTTCTGACGAGAAGCCATCAGATCCATGTCTGGAATGCCCCATAATTGAGTTATTTGGGCAAAGATTTCCGGATGGAGTTCCCACTCCCCCGGATGAAATGTCTGACGACTCAGAAAATCCGCTTCCCAATTTTCCACTCCTGGGATGTGGATCGCAGACAAGTGGCAGGAGTGATCCTCCGCCCATTGAATTATTTTGGTCACTTCTTTCATCGCCAGGGAACTCTTTGTTCCCCCCTGATGATTGATATATGCAACAGTCGTCATGTTGTCTGATTGGAACCTTATGAATTTTGGCCTTTGCTAGTTGAGGCCAAGCTCTGAGAGCATTGAATATCGCTCTCAGTTCCAGAATGTTTATCGGGAGAAGAGACTCTTCCCGAGACCATAGACCCTGAGCTTTCAGGGATTCCCAGACCGCACCCCAGCCCACTAGACTGGCGTCGGTCGTGACAATGACCCACTCTGGCCTGCGGAAGCTCATTCCCTGGGACAGATGGTCCAGGGTCAGCCACCAACGGAGTGAATCTCTGGTCTTTTGATCTACTTGAATCATTGGAGACAAGTCTGTATAATCCCCATTCCACTGTTTGAGCATGCACAGTTGTAATGGTCTTAGATTAATTCGTGCAAAAAGGAACTATGTCCATTGTTGCAACCATCAATCCTACTACTTCCAGAATGAAGCACTTGACAAGAGCTTAGAAGTTTTGATTTTCTGACCTCTGTCAGAAAAATCCTCATTTCTAAGGAATCTATTATTGTTCCCAAGAAGGGAACTCTTGTTGACGGGGACAGAGAACTCTTTTCTTTGTTCACCTTCCATCCGTGAGATGTGAGAAAGGCTAGAACGATGTCCGTATGAGCCTTTGCTTTTGACAGGGACGACGCTTGTATTAGAATGTCGTCCAAGTAAGGTACTACTGCAATGCCCCTTTGTCTTAGAACCGCTAGAAGGGACCCTAGCACCTTTGTGAAAATCCTTGGAGCAGTGGCTAATCCGAATGGGAGAGCCACAAACTGGTAATGTTTGTCCAGAAAAGCGAACCTTAGGAACTGATGATGTTCTTTGTGGATAGGAATATGTAGGTACGCATCCTTTAGATCCACGGTAGTCATAAATTGACTTTCCTGGATGGTGGGTAGAATCGTTCGAATAGTTTCCATTTTGAACGATGGTACCCTGAGAAATTTGTTTAGGATCTTCAAATCCAAAATTGGTCTGAACGTTCCCTCTTTTTTGGGAACTACGAACAGATTGGAATAAAATCCCATTCCTTGTTCCTTTATTGGAACTGGGTGTATCACTCCCATCTTTAACAGGTCTTCTACACAATGTAAGAATGCCTGTCTCTTTATTTGGTTTGAGGATAAGTGAGACTTGTGGAACCTTCCCCTTGGGGGTAGTTCCTTGAATTCCAGGAGATAACCTTGAGAAACTATTTCTAGCGCCCAAGGATCCTGAACATCTCTTGCCCAAGCCTGAGCAAAGAGAGAGAGTCTGCCCCCCACCAGATCCGGTCCCGGATCGGGGGCTACTCCTTCATGCTGTTTTGTTAGCAGTGGCAGGCTTCTTGGCCTGCTTACCCTTGTTCCAGCCTTGCATTGGTTTCCAGGCTGGTTTTGCTTAGAGGATGCAGAATTAGAGACTGGTCCATTTCTGCGAAAGGGACGAAAATTAGGCTTATTTTTAGCCTTAAAAGACCTATCCTGTGGAAGGGCGTGGCCCTTTCCCCCAGTGATGTCTAAAATAATCTCTTTCAAATCAGGTCCAAATAAAGTTTTACCTTTGAAAGGGATGTTAAGCAATTTTGTCTTGGATGACACATCCGCTGACCAAGACTTTAGCCAAAGCGCTCTGCGCGCCACGATAGCAAACCCTGAATTTTTCGCCGCTAATCTTGCTAATTGCAAAGCGGCATCTAAAATAAAAGAGTTAGCCAATTTAAGTGCGTGAACTCTGTCCATAACCTCCTCATATGGAGTTTCTTCTACTGAGCGACTTTTCTAGTTCCTCGAACCAGAACCACGCTGCTGTAGTGACAGGAACAATGCATGAAATTGGTTGTAGAAGGTAGCCTTGCTGTACAAAAATCTTTTTAAGCAAACCTTCCAATTTTTTATCCATAGGATCTTTGAAAGCACAACTATCTTCAATAGGAATAGTAGTGCGTTTGTTTAGAGTAGAAACTGCCCCCTCGACCTTGGGGACTGTCTGCCATAAGTCCTTTCTGGGGTCGACCATAGGAAATAATTTCTTAAATATAGGGGGAGGAACAAAAGGTATGCCGGGTTTTTCCCACTCCTTATTTACTATGTCCGCCACCCGCTTGGTATAGGAAAAGCATCGGGGGGCACCGGAACCTCTAGGAACCTGTCCATCTTGCATCATTTCTCTGGAATGACCAAATTGTCACAATTATCCAGAGTAGATAACACCTCCTTAAGCAGTGTGCGGAGATGTTCTAATTTAAATTTAAATGTCACAACATCAGGTTCAGCTTGATGAGAAATTTTTCCTGAATCTGAAATTTCTCCATCAGACAAAACCTCCCTCATGGCCCCTTCAGATTGGTGTGAGGGTATGACAGAACAATTATCATTAGCGTCCTCTTGCTCTTCAGTGTTTAAAACAGAGCAATCGCGCTTTCTCTGATAAGTAGGCATTTTGGATAAAAGATTTGCTATGGAGTTATCCATTACAGCCGTTAAATGTTGCATGGTAATAAGTATTGGCGCACTAGATGTACTAGGGGCCTCCTGCATGGGCAAAACTGGTGTAGACACAGTAGGAGATGATGTAGTATCATGTTTACTCCCCTCATTTGAGGAATCATCTTGGGCAATATCATTATCTGTGGCAGTACTGTCCTTACTTTGTTTGGACGCTATGACACAATTATCACATAAATTTAAATGGGGAGACACATTGGCTTTCATACATATAGAACATAGCTTATCTGAAGGTACAGACATGTTAAACAGGCTTAAACTTGTCAACAAAGCACAAAAAACGTTTTAAAATAAAACCGTTACTGTCACTTTAAATTTCAAACAGAAAACACTTTATTACTGAATATGTGAAAAAGTATGAAGGAATTGTTCAAAAATTACCAAAATTTCACCACAGTGTCTTAAAGCCTTAAAAGTATTGCACACCAAATTTCAGAGCTTTAACCCTTAAAATAACGGAACCGGAGCCGTTTTTCAATTTAACCCCTATACAGTCCCAGCTATAGTCTTTGCTAAGACCCAACCAAGCCCTGAGGGGAATACGATACCAAATGACGCCTTCTAAAAGCTTTTTCAGAGATTCTTAGATCCTCACACATGCATCTGCATGCCCTGCTCTCAAAAAACAACTGCGCATTAATGGCGCGAAAATGAGGCTCAATCTATAACTAGAAAGGCCCCCTGACTGAAAAAGGTGTCCAATACAGTGCCTGCCGTTTTATAAGCGTTCCTCAAGATTATAAATGTCAAATGTTAGCCTAAATCTGAATAATATGCACAAATAAAGCAATCGATTTAGCCCATAAAAATGTCTACCAGTTTTTTAGCCCATAATAAGCCCTTTATTCTGTTTGACTAAGAAAATGGCTTACCGGTCCCCATGAGGGGAAATGACAGCCTTCCAGCATTACACAGTCTTGTTAGAAATATGGCTAGTCATACCTTAAGCAGAAAAGTCTGCTAACTGTTTCCCCCAACTGAAGTTACTTCATCTCAACAGTCCTATGTGGAAACAGCAATCGATTTTAGTTACTGTCTGCTAAAATCATCTTCCTCTTACAAACAGAAATCTTCATCCTTTTCTGTTTCAGAGTAAATCGTACATACCAGCACTATTTTAAAATAACAAACACTTGATAGAAGAATAAAAACTACATTTTAAACACCAAAAAAACTCTTAACCATCTCCGTGGAGATGTTGCCTGTGCAACGGCAAAGAGAATGACTGGGGTGGGCGGAGCCTAGGAGGGACCATGTGACCAGCTTTGCTGGGACTCTTTGCCATTTCCTGTTGGGGAAGAGAATATCCCACAAGTAAGGATGACGCCGTGGACCGGACACACCAATGTTGGAGAAAAGGGGCTGTGACCCCGAAACGTTGCTATTATATGTGAATAAACTGCCTGAATTGAACGTTTGAGTGCTGAGGATCATTATTGATACATTTGGATTGTTTGGGGTCTTGCCAGTGTCCTCAGGTCCTACGTGTACCCCTTCATAATTTTGCTGTTCTCATTCTTTCTTTCTTACAGATACACACACACACTACATAGCTTACACATATATATGCAGATACATGCACACACACACACACACACACACACACTACATAGCTTACACTTACACATGCAGATACACACACACTACACAGCATACACTTATACATACAGATACACACACACTACATAGCTTACACTTATACATGCAGATACACGTACACACACACTACATAGCTTACACTTATACATGCAGATACACACACTACACAGCATACACTTATACATGCAGATACACACACTACATAGCTTACACTTATACATGCAGATACACACACACTATATAGCATACACTTAAACATGCAGATACACACACAACTACATAGCATACACTTATTCATGCAGATACACACACTACATAGCATACACTTATACATGCAGATACACACACACACACACACACACACTACATAGCTTACACTTATACATGCAGATACACACACATACTACATAGCATACACATACATGCAGATACACACACACACACACACACTTATACATACAGATACACACACTACATAACTTACACTTATACATGCAGATACACACACACAACTACATAGCATACACGTATACATGCAGATACACACACTACATAGCATACACTTATACATGCAGATACACACACACATTACATAGCTTACACTTATACTTTCAGATATACACACACACACACTACATAGCTTACACTTATACATGCAGATACACAGACACTACACAGCATACACTTATACATGCACATACACATACACACTGCATAGCATACACTTATACATGCAGATACACACACACTGCACAGCATAAACTTATACATGCAGATACACACACATATTACATAGCTTACACTTATACATGCAGATATACACAAACACACTACATAGCTTACACTTATACATGCAGATACACACACACTACACAGCATACACTTATAATACAGATACACACACACTACATAGCTTACACTTATGCATGAAGATACACACACACACACTACATAGCTTACACTTATACATGCAGATACGCTCGCACACACAGCATACACTTATACATGCAGATACACACACATAAACACATTACATAGCTTACACTTATATGTGCAAATACACACACACACTCTACATAGCTTACACTTATACATGCAGATACACACAAACACACTACATAGCATACACTTATACGTGCAGATACACACACAAGTTTATACATACATATACACACACACACTACATAGCTTACACTTATACATGCATATACACACACTACATAGCTTACACTTATACATGCAGATACACACACACACTATATAGCATACACTTAAACATGCAGATACACACACAACTACATAACATACACTTATTCATGCAGATACACACACTACATAGCATACACTTATACATGCAGATACACACACTACATAGCTTACACTTATACATGCAGATACACACACGCTATATAGCATACACTTAAACATGCAGATACACACACAACTACATAGCATACACTTATTCATGCAGATACACACACTACATAGCATACACTTATACATGCAGATACACACACACACACACTACATAGCTTACACTTATACATGCAGATACACACACATACTACATAGCATACACATACATGCAGATACACACACACACACACACACATACATACAGATACACACACTACATAACTTACACTTATACATGCAGATACACAGGGCCGCCATCAGGGGGTGACAGGGGTGACTCCTGTCAGGGGCCCAATGGGCCAGGGGGGCCCCATGAGGCAAGAACTAAAAAAAAAAAATTTTAATTTTGGCAGCCACCAGTGGGTACTACAGCAGAGTGCTAATTGAGCATGGGAAATTTATTACAAGGAGTAAAATATTAGCATTTGAGAGGATTTCTGAGTGTGCACTAAACCACTATGCACAGTGTGAGACAGACTTGGCACTTTGTTTGTACAGTGTGTGCCTGAGTCACACGGCAGATCACTTTCATTTGCAGAGAAGGTAGGACTTAGTTAGCAAAATGTTTTTTATTTCTTTGTGCAATTTCGGATTGTAACTTCAGTGTGGTAGTAGTTGTATGGTGGGGCCAGGGGTCCATAAAAAACACATTTTTTTTAGCAGCAGTGTATTTATGATTATTTGACAATATTATATGTAAAACCATGCAGAAATGTTTCCTCCTCAATACACAAATGGTAGGTGCCCCTTTGGCAGATATGTATTTATATATATATATATAATGCATGTCACATACTGTTGATTTAGGGGATGCAAGGTGCATAAATGTTTCCTCCTGTGAGTGTTTCTGTGGGTGTCTGTGCTTGTCTTTGTGCTTTGATTTGTGTCTCTATGAGTGTGTATGTGTTTTTTTTCTGTGGGAATCTCTGTGAGGGTGGGTGTGTATGTCTTTGTGCATTTTCTGTGGATGTCTGTGAGGGTGTGTGCATATGTCTTTGAGCTTTTTCTATGGGTGTCTCTGTGAGGGTGTGTATATGTTTTGTCTTTGTGTATTTTACCTGGATGCCTCTGTGAGGGTTGGTGTGTATGTCTGTTTTCTGTGGATGTCTCTGTGAGGGTGTGTGTGTGTATGTATGTATGTATGTCTGTGTTTTCTGTGGATGTCTCTGTGATGGTGTGTGTTTTCTGTGGGTGTCTCCGTGAGGGTTTGTGTATGTCTTTGTGTGTTTTCTGTGGGTGTCTCTGTGTGTGTGTGTGTCTTTGTGTGTTTTCTGAGGCTGTCTCTGTCGGTGTTTCCTTGGGTGTATGTGTAAGTTTGAGTTTGTCTGTGTGTGTGTGTCCATTGTCTGTTCCTTTTTAGGACATTTTGGCCTTACTACTGATTATTCACATCTTTCTACAGACTTTGAGACTAATGAGACCTTTACGGAAGTCACCTAATCCACCATATAACCTTTGAATTATTGTTTAGCCAGTTCAGCGCCCTTCCTTTCAGACACTGCTAATAAGAACTCCATATTTTGTTTTCTAAATCTCCTTTTTTTACAAAGCTGAAGTCTACCTCATTACTTGTCAGATCAATGTAAACAAGTGCTGAGTGTCTATTTGGGTGTCTGTGTCTAAGTGTGTTTCTTTGCGTGTCTGCTAGAGTGTCTATATGTAAATCCTTATGTGTGAGTGTGTGTGTGTTTCAGTGTGTGAGTGTGTCTGTGTGTTTGTATGTTACTACCTTTACAACATTTCCAAGTTTAAATAGACACTTAAGAATAAAGTGCATATATACGTTTTAGTCACTTGGTCAAAAATTGCACATGTCAAAGGGGGGGGGGGCCCTGATCAATGGTTAAGTCAGGGGCCCCAAAATTTCTAGTGACGGCCCTGCAGATACACACACACAACTACATAGCATACACATATACATGCAGATACACACACTACATAGCATACACTTATACATGCAGATACACACACACATTACATAGCTTACACTTATACTTTCAGATATACACACACACACACTACATAGCTTACACTTATACATGCAGATACACAGACACTACACAGCATACACTTATACATGCAGATACACATACACACTACATAGCATACACTTATACATGCAGATACACACACACTGCACAGCATAAACTTATACATGCAGATACACACACATATTACATAGCTTACACTTATACATGCAGATATACACACACACACACTACATAGCTTACACTTATACATGCAGATACACACACACTACACAGCATAAACTTATACATGCAGATACACACACATATTTCATAGCTTACACTTATACATGCAGATATACACACACACATATTACATAGCTTACACTTATACATGCAGATATACACACACACACACACTACATAGCTTACACTTATACATGCAGATACACACACACTACACAGCATAAACTTATACATGCAGATACACACACATATTACATAGCTTACACTTATACATGCAGATATACACACACACACACTACATAGCTTACACTTATACATGCAGATACACACACACTACACAGCATACACTTATAATACAGATACACACACACTACATAGCTTACACTTATGCATGAAGATACACACACACACACTACATAGCTTACACTTATACATGCAGATACGCTCGCACACACAGCATACACTTATACATGCAGATACACACACATAAACACATTACATAGCTTACACTTATATGTGCAAATACACACACACACTCTACATAGCTTACACTTATACATGCAGATACACACAAACACACTACATAGCATACACTTATACGTGCAGATACACACACAAGTTTATACATACATATACACACACACACTACATAGCTTACACTTATACATGCATATACACACACTACATAGCTTACACTTATACATGCAGATACACACACACTATATAGCATACACCTAAACATGCAGATACACACACAACTACATAGCATACACTTATTCATGCAGATACACACACTACATAGCATACACTTATACATGCAGATACACACACTACATAGCTTACACTTATACATGCAGATACACACACGCTATATAGCATACACTTAAACATGCAGATACACACACAACTACATAGCATACACTTATTCATGCAGATACACACACTACATAGCATACACTTATACATGCAGATACACACACACACACACTACATAGCTTACACTTATACATGCAGATACACACACATACTACATAGCATACACATACATGCAGATACACACACACACACACACACACACATACATACAGATACACACACTACATAACTTACACTTATACATGCAGATACACAGGGCCGCCATCAGGGGGTGACAGGGGTGACTCCTGTCAGGGGCCCAATGGGCCAGGGGGGCCCCATGAGGCAAGAACTAAAAAAAAAAAATTTTTTAATTTTGGCAGCCACCAGTGGGTACTACAGCAGAGTGCTAATTGAGCATGGGAAATTTATTACAAGGAGTAAAATATTAGCATTTGAGAGGATTTCTGAGTGTGCACTAAACCACTATGCACAGTGTGAGACAGACTTGGCACTTTGTTTGTACAGTGTGTGCCTGAGTCACACGGCAGATCACTTTCATTTGCAGAGAAGGTAGGACTTAGTTAGCAAAATGTTTTTTATTTCTTTGTGCAATTTCGGATTGTAACTTCAGTGTGGTAGTAGTTGTATGGTGGGGCCAGGGGTCCATAAAAAACACATTTTTTTTAGCAGCAGTGTATTTATGATTATTTGACAATATTATATGTAAAACCATGCAGAAATGTTTCCTCCTCAATACACAAATGGTAGGTGCCCCTTTGGCAGATATGTATTTATATATATATATATAATGCATGTCACATACTGTTGATTTAGGGGATGCAAGGTGCATAAATGTTTCCTCCTGTGAGTGTTTCTGTGGGTGTCTGTGCTTGTCTTTGTGCTTTGATTTGTGTCTCTATGAGTGTGTATGTGTTTTTTTTTCTGTGGGAATCTCTGTGAGGGTGGGTGTGTATGTCTTTGTGCATTTTCTGTGGATGTCTGTGAGGGTGTGTGCATATGTCTTTGAGCTTCTTCTATGGGTGTCTCTGTGAGGGTGTGTGTATGTTTTGTCTTTGTGTATTTTACCTGGATGCCTCTGTGAGGGTTGGTGTGTATGTCTGTTTTCTGTGGATGTCTCTGTGAGGGTGTGTGTGTGTATGTATGTATGTATGTCTGTGTTTTCTGTGGATGTCTCTGTGATGGTGTGTGTTTTCTGTGGGTGTCTCCGTGAGGGTTTGTGTATGTCTTTGTGTGTTTTCTGTGGGTGTCTCTGTGTGTGTGTGTGTCTTTGTGTGTTTTCTGAGGCTGTCTCTGTCGGTGTTTCCTTGGGTGTATGTGTAAGTTTGAGTTTGTCTGTGTGTGTGTGTCCATTGTCTGTTCCTTTTTAGGACATTTTGGCCTTACTACTGATTATTCACATCTTTCTACAGACTTTGAGACTAATGAGACCTTTACGGAAGTCACCTAATCCACCATATAACCTTTGAATTATTGTTTAGCCAGTTCAGCGCCCTTCCTTTCAGACACTGCTAATAAGAACTCCATATTTTGTTTTCTAAATCTCCTTTTTTTACAAAGCTGAAGTCTACCTCATTACTTGTCAGATCAATGTAAACAAGTGCTGAGTGTCTATTTGGGTGTCTGTGTCTAAGTGTGTTTCTTTGCGTGTCTGCTAGAGTGTCTATATGTAAATCCTTATGTGTGAGTGTGTGTGTGTTTCAGTGTGTGAGTGTGTCTGTGTGTTTGTATGTTACTACCTTTACAACATTTCCAAGTTTAAATAGACACTTAAGAATAAAGTGCATATATACGTTTTAGTCACTTGGTCAAAAATTGCACATGTCAAAGGGGGGGGGGGCCCTGATCAATGGTTAAGTCAGGGGCCCCAAAATTTCTAGTGACGGCCCTGCAGATACACACACACAACTACATAGCATACACATATACATGCAGATACACACACTACATAGCATACACTTATACATGCAGATACACACACACATTACATAGCTTACACTTATACTTTCAGATATACACACACACACACTACATAGCTTACACTTATACATGCAGATACACAGACACTACACAGCATACACTTATACATGCAGATACACATACACACTACATAGCATACACTTATACATGCAGATACACACACACTGCACAGCATAAACTTATACATGCAGATACACACACATATTACATAGCTTACACTTATACATGCAGATATACACACACACACACTACATAGCTTACACTTATACATGCAGATACACACACACTACACAGCATAAACTTATACATGCAGATACACACACATATTTCATAGCTTACACTTATACATGCAGATATACACACACACATATTACATAGCTTACACTTATACATGCAGATATACACACACACACACTACATAGCTTACACTTATACATGCAGATACACACATACTACACAGCATAAACTTATACATGCAGATACACACACATATTACATAGCTTACACTTATACATGCAGATATACACACACACACACTACATAGCTTACACTTATACATGCAGATACACACACACTACACAGCATACACTTATAATACAGATACACACACACTACATAGCTTACACTTATGCATGAAGATACACACACACACACTACATAGCTTACACTTATACATGCAGATACGCTCGCACACACAGCATACACTTATACATGCAGATACACACACATAAACACATTACATAGCTTACACTTATATGTGCAAATACACACACACACTCTACATAGCTTACACTTATACATGCAGATACACACAAACACACTACATAGCATACACTTATACGTGCAGATACACACACAAGCTTATACATACATATACACACACACACTACATAGCTTACACTTATACATGCATATACACGTGCACACTCACACTACATAGCTTACACTTATACATGCAGACACACACACACACGTATACATACATATACACACACAAACACACAACATAGCTTACACTTACACATGCAGATACACACACACACACACACAATTACATAGCATACACGTATACATGCAGATACACACACTACATAGCATACACTTATACATGCAGATACACACACACATTACATAGCTTACACTTATAAATGCAGATATACACACACACACACACACACACACACACTACATAGCTTACACTTGTACATGCAGATACACAGACACTACACAGCATACACTTATACATGCAGATACACATACACACTACATAGCATACACTTATACATGCAGATACACACACACTGCACAGCATAAACTTATACATGCAGATAGACACACATATTACATAGCTTACACTTATACATGCAGATATACACACACACACAATACATAGCTTACACTTATACATGCAGATACACACAAACTACACAGCATACACTTATAATACAGATACACACACTACATAGCTTACACTTATACATGAAGATACACACACACTACATAGCTTACACTTATACATGCAGATACACTCGCACACACAGCATACACTTATACATGCAGATACACACACATAAACACATTACATAGCTTACACTTATATGTGCAAATACACACACTCTACATAGCATACACTTATACATGCAGATACACACACAAACTTATACATACAGATACACACACACACTACATAGCTTACACGTATACATGCAGATACACACACATTACATAGCTTACACTTATACGTGCAGATATACACACACACTACATAGCTTACACTTATACTGTACATGCAGATACACAGACACTACACAGCATACACATACATGCAGATACACATACACACTACATAGCATACACCTATACATGCAGATACACACACACACTGCACAGCAGACTTATACATGCAGATACACACACACTACATAGCTCACACTTATACACGCAGATACACACACAAACTTATACATACAGATACACACACACTACATAGCTTACACTTATACATGCAGATACACACACATTACATAGCTTACACTTATACATGCAGATATACACACACATTACATAGCTTACACTTATACTGTACATGCAGATACACAGACACTACACAGCATACACTTATACATGCAGATACACATACACACTACATAGCATACACTTATACATGCAAATACATGCAAATACACACACACTGCACAGCAGACTTATACATGCAGATACACACACACACACTACATAGCTCACACTTATACATGCAGATACACACACACTAAACAGCATACACTTATACATACAGATACACACATACACTACATAACTTACACTTATATATGCAGATACACACACACACTCTACATAGCTTACACTTATACATGCATATACACGCGCACACTCACACTACATAGCTTACACTTATACATGCAGATACACACACACTTTTATACATACATATACACACACAAACACACAACATAGCTTACACTTATACATGCAGATACACACAAACACACTACATAGCATACACTTATACGTGCAGATACACACACAAGCTTATACATACACACACACACACACACTACATAGCTTACACTTATACATGCAGATACACACACTACATAGCATCAGGACCGTCTTTAACACAGGGCAAAAGGGGCAGCTGCCCAGGGCCCAGTTTCTGTTGAGGGGCCCAAGAGTCCTAAAAATTTTTTTTTTTTTTTTTTTTTTATGGTTCATACCAAACTGCTGATTTGACATGGGGAACACACACATTCAGTCCTAATACTGTCACAGTCAAAAGTATTCTGCTTATATATTTTTTTTTAAAACTGTGCCAGACCGCGCCAGTGTCATGTGACATGCCAAGCTATTGCCATATGCTGTTTTAGATGTGCACTGTGCAGCACTGAATGCAAAGCCCTAACTCGGCATCCAGCCATTCCCACTGCATCAGAAAAGGTCCTACTGGGGTTACCACTGTTACCAGGTAACTGCTCTGGTGGTGGGGATTGTTTCTGGGTAGGGCTGACTGTAAGTGCATGCAGCAGAAAGCTGGAGCGGCAAGCACGTGAGGATTTGAGCATCTGTGCAGCTGCATACACTGCTCTCTTCAGTCTTGAGGCTGTGTGACTCATCTCACACTGTATCCATGCAGCCTTGGACAGACAGCATCCAGTCTGCTGGTCCCCTTAGCCCTGCTCTTTCTACTGTGGCCCTAAGATCAACTAACTGAAGTTTTTTAGGGGAACAGTGCTTTGTAGAAATGTGTCAGTGGGAAGAATAAGTGAGTGCACTTACACCCCTCCCCATGCAGCATTGTCTAGTGCAAGGTGAGAGGGAACTTGTTCCTAGCAAAGAAGTGACATGTGCTGCTGTGGCTGATGTATAGTGTCATGCTGATACTTCACACATTAATGTAAGGTTTATTTTTATAGTTTTTGTTTTCTCTCTGTCTCAGATTTTACAGCTTCCCATAGTAGTTCTGCTGTTCCAGTCAGCAAACTTATACTGCACCTCCATGCTTCCTCCTCAGTCTTTACCTTGCTTTGCTCCTGTTGGCTGCCCTAAATCTATTTAACCAGCTAACCTCACACCAGAATCACATTCAAAAGAATATTAAATGAATCCACAGTGGAGGAATTTATATATTTATTTACTTATTAGTACTGCTTAGGTCCAGTTTCACATATTGCAATTTATTTCATTTTTTTAAATGATTAGCTCAGCAGTGGATAATCCACTGCTGGGCTAATAATTAAAAAAAATTGATTTAGTTGTTTTTTGGGATGTTGGGGTGTAGAGCGAAATTGCATGGGGGGGGCCCAAGAAAATTTTCGCCCAGGGTCCAGTCAATATTAAAGATGGCCCTGAATAGCATACACTTATACATGCAGATACACACACACTTATACATACAGATACACACACACACTACATCATATATGGGTATCTGTAATTCATTGTATGGGGTCCTGGGGTTGGCAAGCACATTAGCTGGCAGTCTGAGGCTGCCACTGTTCGTTACCCTGGTGTTAGCACTGCTCATCATATAAAACTGAAGGCATGCTAGTATTATCACCAGGGGTTAGACATCATCACTACCAGAGGTTAGAGGTCACCATTACCTGAGGTCAGAGGGTTTACAGACTTCTTACTCCTGCTTAACCCACACACCATTCGTTTTCCACAGGGAATCTAACAGGTATCCAACCCTGGGAGAGAAAAACCATCTGCTTCTGAGTATGGGTTCAATAGAATTTAAAAAAAAATATTTTATTTTTAAAAATGCATGGAGCAATGCGGAACAGATGGCTAGCATCCCAGGACAGACCCTTAAAATTGGGACTGTCCCGCGAAAATTGGGACAGTTGGGGGGTATGTTAACTTTATACATTATCTATAAAGCACAGTGAATTGTGTTAGAGGGATATTCAAAAACAGGGACAATAATAGGGTTAAGATGAAAGAGGGAAGCCATGATGTACAGAAATCCTTTTTGAAACAAATTAATCTAATAAGCTTTTCTAAATATGACTGGATATCTCTAGATAAACTCAAAAGATTGAGAGATTATATATAATAAGTAATAGATGATAGACTTCAGAGTAATCATAGATTGATTTTATTTAAAACTTACATAGTGGTTTTTGCTACTCCTAATATATCTGTACAATTGTGCGGCATCATGGGCTGGTGTGTTCATGGCGTTCTTACGCATTTTCAAAAATGACAGATACATTTCAGTAGTACGTAATGTGTAACTATACCTTCTGCTGGGTTAATAAAAGTACTAAAAATTATTTAGTAAAATACTGTATTAAGTAAAAAACAAACTAAAAGACAATATCAAAAATGCAGCTCATACATTTCAATATTTTCACATGTACAAAATAACTGAACCAACACTACCTCTTAAAGACCATGTTCTAGTGGTTGGGAAAAATACAAATCATTATTCACAAAAGTTGCATTTACATTTTATATATAAATCTTACAATAAATGGGATGAAGCCTTCTCAAAAATATAGTAATTGGTTTTATTGTTCAACGGTGATCTTTAATTTGGGGGAAGCTAGTCTAATAAGTAATGCAATGTAGAATTGTCATACAAAATAGGTCACTTGCAGATTCTAAATCAATATAAATATAGGTTATGGCAAGTAAGTAAAGTGACGGAAAAAAACTCATCCACCATGATATATCATAATTAATTGTGGTGTACGTCTAAATGAATTAGGTGTGCATTAGCAGTAGTTCCAGCTGAACACAATATTCTGGTAAAGGCTACACAGAAATACAGCGAAAACAAACAATCTTACATGTGTGTGCATACTGTATGTGTGTGTGTATATATATATATAAAAAAGCTTAGTCAGTTAACACAATAGTAACTCAGCATACTCCTTTTATCATTTAATCCTGTGGCATTTCGGTGATATTTTCCCTTTCTCAGACAAAATACAATGTGTAAATTGTGCATTGTGCATGGAATATTTAACGCACAATTTGCAAGCAGTATTTTGACTGAGGATGGGGAAATATTATCCGCAAAACATTACAAGAATAACATAAATAATAATATAAGGAAAGTTCTGAGTTATTATTGTGTTGATTGACTGTATTATATTTACTCTTCCATCCTTAATGGCACACTGATGTGTCGAGTGCACCTTTGCAAGGTTTATATATATATATATATATATATATATATATATATATATATATATATATATATATAAAGTGTATATATGTTTATTCAGGATATATAATAATTGTGAAGCATACATATATTATATATGCGTGTGTATTTAAAAATGTATAAATATCTTATATTTTTTCTATATAGTATAAAAAATATTAATAGCCTGTGGATAGTGAGGGAGCAGGGGGGGGGGGTTACTAAAGTGGTACCACAAGTAATACAGCAGTGATACAGTTTATTGTAGTAGAATAAGCTCTGATGATGAAAAATATATGGCAGTACTCTAATAAGTAACAAAAAGAATAAAGTTTGTTGCAGTCTATTTTTGCTATTCACATTGAATGTGCTAATGTGATGTATGTTCCACTGATCCCACATTTTATAAATTTGTGAGTAACAGATATCTAAGCATATTCAATAAGGCAGTACAGCAGGTTTGTCACGTTTATATATTTTAACAGGCATTTTGTGCTGGGTTCATCTGTGTAACTTGGGTTCATCAGTGTCTGCAAGAGTACGAGCATGGCAATGTGTGACTATCACAGTGTCTATGTTACAGTGAGGGAGATTTCTGCAGGTGCCACATACCCACCATATAACCTGCATTATTATAGAATGATAAGATTTCTAGAGAAGTATGCTTAGTTTAGGTTTTACATTTTTTAATTTTAATGGTGATTTTCAAATCATTAGACATTAGCACACGTTCTTATCTCTGAGATTTTACTATAATTTGTTTACTTGGAAAAGAGATACAAGGAAGGTAAAATAACTTCCTTTTAGGACCAAGGTTTATTTCCAAGCAGCAGCTCTCGTATGCATTGTATTGTGGTCTTCCCTGTTGAACAATTCCACTTTAGCCAGCTTTTCTTGATAAAGTCCAATTCTTTAGATACATTTTAAGCTATGGTGCCTGAATGAGTATTTGTTATCAGTTAAGTCCATTTATATCCCATTGACTGATAATGATAATACCTCAGTGCAAAGTCTCATTTGGTGTTTTGAGCAAATCCAACACTTTACCTTTTAAAATACAAAAGGCCTTTCTGAGGTAGCCATGAATAATGCACCATAATAAAATATTAATAAAGCATAGCACCATTTTTTACCTATTATATTCAGTTTAGAAAAATAGCCATTTCCTCCTTCATTGACACCTGTTGTGCTGGCCAGATGAAGTTACAGCATAGTTTTTTTGTTGTTTTTTGCTACTGAATATAAAGGTCTTGTCATTTTTTAAATCATTCAATTAGCTGTGGTTCTCATAATACAGCATACTGGCTATTCCTATAGAATTGCTGAGGTTGGAACCAATGAGAAAAGGTTTTTAATTAGGGCTGTACTATAAGTTCTTCATGCACACTTGGCAACGGCTTACACGTGTTCGCAGTTGCCCACTCTTCAGTGTTTCAGAAGGAGGAGAGCCACCAAACTGCTGCCTTTCATCCACGGTTGTCAACCAGAAGCTGTACTTGGTGGCATGATAATGGCAGGTTCCTCTGGCTCCATTGCATTCAATAAATGGAGTGGCACGGAAATCCTCAAGGCAAGAACCAGGTGAGACTAAGGACTGTCCACCACCTTCTGCGCCTGCAGCTGTGTGCTGGTAAAAATTGAGAAAATATTCATTTAAACTTCACTATTAGCAGTGATTCCTTCAGTCAATGTTTACTTTATACAAAAGATTCTGTAAATATTATAATATTCTACACTAAGTATTCCCTGAACTGAGTATCCAGTACGAGTAAAGCAGGTAGGGGAACAGAGTGTCTGTGATTGGATTCCCCATTCATCTTCATTTCTCTCCTCCTGGATCAGTTTAGTCATTGTAAGGGCTCAATACAATATTAGCAGTATATACTTACTGTTGCCATAATGTTAGGCTCTACTAAATGGCAGTGTAACATTTTATAATGCATGAACTATCTTAGATCTATATCCTATATTATAAAAGACAAGTGTTTGTCTGAAGCCGTCATGCGCAGTTCAGACAAACACTTGGCCTTAGACAGCAGCTGATCGCACGCGCACCCACCCGACTTCGCACGCGCCACCCCCTGCAGATGAAACCAGCAGCGCGAGGACCGGGCAAAGAGCACAGCTGATCGCACGCGCACCCCTGCAGATGTAACCAGCAGCGCGAGGACCAGCAAGTGAAGGCGGAGAGAGAGAGAGAGAGAGAGAGAAGAGAGAGAGAAGAGAGAGAGAAGAGAGAGAGAAGAGAGAGAGAGAGAGAGAGAGAGAGAGAGAGAGATATAGAGGTATATTCTACTGTCAGTTGCAAGGTACTCAATGCACCTGACAGATTAAACCTTAAAACATAATGTGACAGGTTCTGTTGGTAGACACCATTCACAGAATACATTCTAGTAGGTGATTTAATACTTAACTTGTTCTACTGCCAAACTTAAAGGCACATTCTCATGTCAGACTGCACACACAGCACCACCATTTTACTTATTCTACACAAGATACACCAGAGCACACATAATGTCCCTCAAAACAAGATCTGTGTTCTAGTGTAAGAATGAACATGTGATAAATGTCAAAATCTGTCTTTGAATATTGTCAAAAATAATGTTCATCTATTTGAACTGCAGAGGTGAAGCTTTATAGCACAAATAATTGTTTAGGCTGAGATCAGCAACAAAGTATTTACCATAAGGAAAGAGTATCCGATCCAGAGACTCCTCCATCCTTCAGGGCACGGTGGTATAGTGTTATCTTGACTGTGTACAGCGACTGCCTGGGAGGGAGCTTCACACACTGAGCAGCGGCTGATGTAGTCTTTAATCTGTGTGCGGGCCACAGGCATCATTGGAATAGGGGCTGTAGTGGACAGCCAGTAGGATTTATCATTTCTGCTCGCATAGTAGCAAACTTCATTGATGTTGCAGTAAATAAACGGCATGGTGCTGAAGCGAGGTAAACATGATCCAGCAAGACCTAGGTAAAGAAAGCATGGAATGAGGCCTCAATAAACCTAGTGTTAAATTCATAGCCTACACTCTTTTTTTGTTACAAAATACTTTAACCAATATTTCTTCTAAATGTACTTTAATTTTAACCCCTTCACCACCAGGAATTTCAGAGAAAAACTTGTCCAAAGTAGCATTTGCTATCGCTCAGTTTAAACAGAAATAGTTCAAACTAACTATTTATTCATAGAATTAAGAAATTTTGTTAAATTACAAAAAAAAGTAAAACTGATTTGGTAGAACTGCCCAAATTCTCAAAACTGACCCCCAGAACTATATATATTTAAGGTAGACAACACAAACATTGATTTAGGCCCATTTTTGGTATATTTCATGCCACCATTTGGCCTCCAAATGAAAAGATTATATAAAAATAAAATAATTAACTTTTTCACACACTTTGGGTTTCTCACTGAAATTACTTACATACTGCTTGTGCAATCATGGCAAAGATGGTTGTAAACGCTTCTTTGGGATCTTTGTTCAGAAATAGCAGACATACATGGTTTACCTCCCGGCAGTGAATGGGGTTAATCAGTTAGCTGATAAGGGTAATATTTATTGTAGTGAAGGGATTACCCTCCCACCTGACACCTACCACCTCCCTGATCCCTACATGATCTCTCCCGAACAGCAACTCCCCACTCCCATTGGTCACTATCATCTACAGAAAAGTAAAAAATATATATAAAAACCTACACAAGACTGGATGCCAGAACCTAAGATAGAGATTAGAAGTGGGAGGGTCGCAGACGTGTTTGGGAGGGATCAGAGAGATGGAAGGGTGAGAAATAATTTAAACAATACAGTACCCAGTGTAGGGCCTTATTTTTATCTTATTTTCTTTAAATATTTTTTTTTCTGTAGTGTATGGATCCCTCCTCACCCTTACACCTCTCTGATCCCTCCCAAACAGGTGTGTAACGTTCCCACCTCCCACTTATAATCACTATATCAGGTACTTGCAGCCAGTGTTGTGTAAGTTTTTTTTTTTTTTAACTCATTTAATGGAACGCTAAATTGTCTCTGGTTAATTTTCTAAAAGTGCCCTCAAAAAAAAGGGCATTTTAGTTTTTTATTTTAAAAAAAGTAGCATATTTTTTAAATAAAAAACAACTGCACTATGCATGCGCTGGTATTACACAGTGGAGCGCAAATATCGCTTTCTTGAAATCGATATTTAGCGCTCCAAATGTAATCTGGTCCTTAGCTATTTACATTATTTTTGTAGTGTATGGAACCCCCATCATGCTCCCACCCTCCCTTCAAACTATCAAGTTTTATTTTTCAGAAGTGTAGGGACCCACATCCCTCTCCAACCATTTCTTCCCTTTTCTGTAGTGTAGGGACCCATTCCTCCCTCTCTCCTTACAACTCTCGCTTTTTCTCTAATGGGACCAGCCCCACATCCCTCCTTCCATCCCACACCACCAATATCAGCAATCGGACGTCATATGCTAAAGGAACAGTCTAGTCAAAATTCATGATTCAGATAGGGCATGCAATTTTAAACAACCTTCCAATTTACTTTTTTAATAAAATTTGATTTGTTCTCTTGAATTCTTTGTTGAAAGCTAAACCTAGGTATGCTCATTTGCTAATTTCTAAGTCCTTAACCCAATATTAAATATGAATATTTCAGATTTAATGCTATTCCCATAGCATAATATGTTCTATTTATTCATAAATACATATATACTTGACGTGTCTGCTGCCTTTGACACTGTTGACCATTCCCTTCTCCTACAGACTCTAAGCTCCCTTAGGTTCTATGACCATGCCCTCTCCTGGATCCACTCTTATCTCTCTAATAGGTCCTTTTCTGTCTCCTTTGGTGGCGACTCCTCCTCTTCATTGCCTCAGTCTGTTGGAGTACCTCAAGGCTCTGTTCTGAGTCCTCTACTCTTCTCTATTTATACTTCTTCACTGGGTAAACTTATCAGTAGATATGGCTTCAACTATCACCTCTATGCTGATGATACTCAGATCTACCTATCCACCCCTGCACTCTCTCCTTCTGTCCTTTCTCATGTCAGTGTCTGCTTATCTGGAATTTCTTCTTGGATGGCCTCTCACCACCTAAAAATCAACATGTCCAAGATTGAGCTCCTTCTAATTCCCCCCTCTATTTCTACCCCAGTTTATAACTTTTAAATCCCTGTTGGTGACACCACTATCTCCCCATCACCCCAAGTCTGCTGCCTAGGAGTTACACTTGACTCCAATCTGTCCTTCATACTCCACATCCAATTGCTCTCTTTATCCTGTCGCAACTACCTAAGCAATATCTCCAAAATTCGTCAGCTTCTGAGTGCTGAAACTACTTAATAGCTAATCCACTCCCTGGTAATTTCCAGACTTGACTACTGTAATAACCTACTACCTGGCCTTCCTCTCTCCCGCCTCTCCAATCCATCCTTAATGCCTCTGCTAGGCTAATCCACCTCTCCCGAGGCTCTGTATCTGCTGCATTTCTCTGTGAGTCCCTTCACTGGCTCCCCATTCACAGCAGAATTAAATTCAATATTCTTACCCTGACCTACAAAGCCCTAACCAATGCAGCCCCCCCTACCTGTCCTCACTCATCAACAAATATACTCCAGCCCGCCCCCTAAGATCCAACAATGACCTGCTCCTTGCATCTTCTACCATCACCTCCTCCCATGCTAGACTACAGGACTTCGCTCGTGCGGCACCAACCATCTGGAACACACTTCCTCGAGCTGTCAGACTTTGCCCTTACCTTTCCTCATTTAAACGCTCCCTACAGACTTTTTTGTTCAGGGAAGCCTATCTCCAAATCAGTAACAAATGAATTCCACTTGCCTAATAGCTGCCCTCATCTAACTCCACACTAACATCATTCCCACCTTTGCAGTCCCCACCTCCTGTTTCTCAACCTCCTACCCATCTAGATTGTAAATTCCGACGGGAACAGGGCCCTCAGTTCCACCTGTTTGTTAAACTTTGTCTGGTGTCTTTTATATTGTATTGTACTGTACTTTTATCTTAGTACCCATGGACAGCGCTGCAGAAGCTGTTGGCACTTTATAAATAAAGAATAATAATAATAATAATATTAATAATAATATATATAAATATATATATATATATATATATATATATATTTATATGATTTTATATAGGTATAGATATATACAGATATATAAATGAATATCTATTTAAAAGTACATATTCCCCTATGTGAAGAACATTGGAATGTAAAATATTTATATTAAATACAAAGGTAAAATATGAATATTGCATTTATATGCTTTCACATGTTTTCAGCTACTTGAATACTAAGGGGCCGATTTACCATCTGTTGGACAGATATGATACACTGCAGCGATCATGTCCGCCCGACATCGCTGAATGCCGACAGCATACACTGTCGACATTTAACTATGCTCAAGCAGTTCAGGTGAACTGCTTGTGCAATGCCGCCCCCTGCAGATTTGCGGCCAATCGGCCGCTAGCAGGGGTGTCAATTAACCCGATCGTATCTGATTGGGTTGATTGCTGTGTGCCGCTTAGAACAGGTGGACGAGTTAAGGAGCAGCAGTCTTAAGACCACTGCTTCTTAACTCCTGTTTCCGGCGAGCCTTAAGGCTCGCGCGGAAACAAGGGGAACAGGAGCCATTTGGCCCTTGTTAAATCGGCCCTTAAGGGTTCCAATGCACTTATATACTGTATATGTCTATATATGAATACATATGTATTTATGTGTATATATGTCTGTAAATACATATATACACATATAAATATATATATGTACACATATAAATACATATGTACACATATAAATACATATGTACACAAATATAAACATATATATATATATATATATATATATATATACATACACACATTTAGATAGATATATATATTTATGTATCTCTGTGTTAAAGCCCTTTTGCATATTTTTGAGCCCTTATAACTTTTTTTATGAGTGTAAATGTACCTTTGATGTTTTATTATCAACATTCTAGTTGAGCGTATCAATTATCCAGAGCTCTGAAGTCGAGCTATCCCGGTGCACGTTAACTTCAATTGTGCTAAAGCAAAAGCATTTACTTTCATCTTGCAATATGTGTGCAACTTCCAATGCGTACAAAGAGCTTCGATATACCCCTTTTACTTGTGCACAACAGTTAGTGCACTACTCATAAGGTTTACTATATGGCAGCACTTTTGCAACAATGCTTTTAACAATGTTATACATTGTGCAAACATTGCTGTCATTTAGTACTGAAAAGTGAATATACTTGTCTTTCAACAAAGTAAATGTGATAATAAAACTAAATTGAAAAAGTTTTTTTTTAAATTCATAGAAGCTTGTGAGGTTGCTTGTTGTGATGGTGAGATTATGTTCGAAATGTCATTGAGTATTACTTCACCTATTTTTTCCAGTGTTTTGTTAGTACATGATAATTAATTAAAATATTTGCATGTCTATTTTATTATGATAGTCTACTTGGATTGTACCAAAGGTGTCTCTGTGGTCTGTCTGTGTGGGGTTCCAGGGTGTACTTGGGGCGTGGTCAAAGGTTTTCGCATCCACCCAGCATGTGGAATTCACAAAGATTCTATTGCCTCTGGGAAGTATCTTGTCTCCTGGTCACGTCTCACTATTCCTAAGTTAAAAAGGTTGCCTCATCTTTATCTGATTTTTCTTTAACTGTTTTCAAATTCTATCTTTTGAATATTTAGGGGCCGAAAACAGGAGTTAAGAAGCAGCGGTCTTAAGACCGCTGGCTCCTTAACTCGTCCACTACCTCAGAGGCGGCGGACAGCAATCCGCCCAATCACATATAATCACATATGATCGGGTTGATTGACACCCCCTGCTAGATTGGCCGCGAATCTGCAGGGGGCGGCATTGCACAAGAAGTTCACCAGAACTGCTTGTGCAATGATAAATGCCGACAGTGTATGCTGTCAGCATTTATCGATGTGCGGCGGACATGATCGCTACAGCGGATCATGTCCGTCCGCACTTTCATAAATTGGCCCCATAGGGGTATATTTAACAATGTGCGAGCAGACATGATACAAACTAGCGTATCATGTCCGCAACACATCGATAAATACCGACAGCATACGCTGTCGGCATTTATCATTGCACCAGCAGTTGCAATGCTACCCCCTGCAGATTTGCAGCCAATCGGCCACTAGCAGGGGGTGTCAATAAACCAAATCGTATTCAACTGGGTTGATTTCTGTCCGCTGCCTCAGAGCAGTCGGGCAAATTATGGAGCAGTGGTCTTTAGATTAGCTTTCCGGCAAGCCATACAGAGCTTGATAAACTGACCCCCTAGAGTGGACTTTTTTATAGAGAGAGTTTTATTGTTTTATTTTTATTAGCTTGTTCTGTAAAGTTTCATAGGTTGTTTTTTTTTACAGTTATCCTTTTTAGTGAAACTTGTTCTATGAGCTGAGAACTGAACGTTTACAAGATAGAAGTTGTTCCACTTATTATAATAGAGCTTCACTTGCTCATAGCTGTAACAAGGGTGGTACAAATCTTTATGAGTTCTGTAATTTTAAGTTGCCCCCAGTCCCCCCCCCCCAAGATATTAGTTTTACAAATGAGTTTAATTGAATCTAAGCCAATGACACTAATTCATGGTAGAAAATAAATAAATACAGATATATAAAGCAGACTTAAGAATATAAATGAATACAACCCTGCTTGATAGAGTTTACAATCTACAGGTTATAACTGAGATACCCTGAATGGAAAGGATTCTCTCTCATCAATAGCATGAACAGGCTGAGATATTACTTACCTAAATCTTGGTTATGAGCTTTCTCTTGACCTTGCACATACAGCAAACTGTAGCCTTCCCATATTTTAGGCATTCCAAGTGGACATGGTGGTATTTGTTCTGACTGGCTGTGCTTCACCAGAGTGTAGCCAACACTCACACTCCGTCCTGGCATGCCGGGTAGACCTGCGGAACCTTGTCTCCCTGGGGAGCCTAAAGCCATAAATATGCATAGAAGTTAAAATAGAAGAACAAATAAATCCTCCATCAAAACAGAATCAATTATTGTAACTTACAAAAAAGTGCAGATATATTATTTATTATCATAAAACTTTTAGAAATAATAACAATGTAAATAAAATTCATAAGCTGCATACCCAGAAATATTAGTAGTCATGAACAGGTGGCTGGCTTCCTGTCAGCGTGCAGGTATGAGCAGCTAAACCACATAATTTATAAGTAGAAGTGTAAGGATAAATAAAGGGACACTAGACTGCAGTTGTAAACCCCTTAGAATATATGTTACCACTTGTGAACAATATTGTCAAATATACTTATGTTTAAAAAAAATAATGAAAGCCAGTATTTTAGATAAATACCTTTTTTTTAGCAACTTTTGCTTAAGGAAAAAAATGTATTCCTGCACTGCCTAGGTAAGCCCAATAAAGTAGGGATTCATTTCACAGATTAACTGTGTGCGGATTCCCAATCATGCACTAGCATTCAGCTTCAAATTCATCTGTATCTGTAGGATTGTGTGCTCTTTAGGTGGGTCATAGTTTTTGCTTCAACAAGCAAAAACATTCACCTAGATTACGAGTCTTGCGTTAGGGTTAAAAAGCAGCATTGAGAGGTCGGCGATGTCTGGGGTGGCAGATTAGGGGTTAATAAGTGTAAGATTTGGGGTGTTTAGACTCGGGGTTGGTGTTAGGTGTAGACATAACTTTTATTTCCCCATAGGAATCAATGGGGCTGCGTTAGGAGCTGAACTAAGGTGTAAGGTTTTTTTTCAGCTGGCTCTCCCCTATGGATTCCTATGGGGAAATCGTGCAAGAGCACGTTTAGCTAGCTCACCGCTAACGTAAACAGCGCTGGTATTAGAGTGAGATGTGGAGCTAAATTTTGTTCTTCGCTCACTTTTTTGCGGTTAACGCCGGGTTTGTAAAAACCTGTAATACCAGCACTGTCTGTAAGTGAGCGGTTAGCATAAACTGCTCGTTAGCACCGCATTGCCTCTAACGCAAAACTCGTAATCTAGGCGTATGTTTTTAAATAGCTAATATTGTGTATACCACGGGGTTTAGTCTTGGGTACTATTTTAGGGCACTGTCAGAAATAAAGTTACAATAGCTCACAACAATGGCCTGTGAACCTTTAAAAATAATGTGCCATGTAAGTATAAGCATATGAATGCACATATATAAATTTATATTTAGTTATAGAGTAGAAATCACCTTAAGGAAAGCTAACATAAAAGTATTTTAGCTTTCTCCTACTTCACATACGTGAACCACAATTCCTGTTCATACCATATCCAAATTGACAGTAATTGTGATTGGTTATCATGGGTTTTTTTGTTTGACAAAAAGATGCATTATTCATTGTCTCAGCACATTTAATGCAGTTTCCAATCTGTATAGTATAACAATAAACAATAATTAGAACAGTAATAGTTATACATTTCTAATTTATCCAGTTTACCTTCAAGTCCTGGAGGACCAGGAATGCCAGGAATACCAGGATCCCCAATAATGCCCGGAGAACCAGGTGACCCATTTTTACCCATTTGCCCAGGTCTTCCAGGGAAACCTTTCCCACCTACAAGTAAAAGCACATTTTGCAACTATAAAAAATGCTGATATTTCAAAAGGGTGATTGTTTTCATCTACAATTGTTAGGTTCATTTGGGAACACCAAAACCCCACAATTCCTACTGGTGGTTTAGGCAAACATAATATTTAACATTATAGAAATTGGAATATAAGGCAAAAAACCCATGTTATAGTAAAATATCATTATAACAATACTAGCATACACGGGATAGAGAGGTGAATGTATAAGGTTTTGCTAATCTCTACTCAGTGCAGTAACAGTTTTCATTAGCATTAATTGTAATTGTACCCTCTCAACACACAAAAATCTTGATTTCTATATAAAACTATTCTAGAGTATCCTAAACCAGGAAACCTCAAAATAAGTTCTATTAAATATTGTGAGGAAGAAACTCCTCCCCATTATATTAGAACAATATTATTTCTATTAACGAGATATTCTGGTTAACATGCTAGAGCTATAAATCCCCTCTTGTCAATCTTGAATCTTATGTTGTTGGGTTTTTTTTTTTTGGGGGGGGGGGGGTTCTCACAGTTTTTGTATTGTAGCTGGGGTTTTTTATGCCCCTAGAATGTTCTGCCAACTTTCATAATAATATTTTGGATATTTACTATTAGGCATAACCAAATTATTGCAAATTCACTGTCACCACATGAGTCTGTAAGTACTCAGAAATAGTAAGTTCTTCAGGCAAGGGGATCTCCTTACCCAAAGTACTCAGTTTGTGTCCCTAGAATGTCCTGTTAACTTTCATAATAAGATTTTGGATATTTACTATAGAGCACAACCAAATTATTGCAAATTCACTGTCACCACATGAGTCTGTAAGTACACATAAATAGTAAGTTCTTCAGGCAAGGGGATCTCCTTACCCAAATGACTCAGTTTGTGTCTTTCTATGTTAAAATGCACATATATTATTTGTACTTGTACTGCTACAAGTGTAAATTGTTGATTACATAAACAGCACAATTAAAAAAAGATAAGAAATTGTAATTATACCATCAGAGTTACCTTTTGTTTGAATACAATTTGTCTATTAAGAAAACTCTGACAGTAAAGGAAGTTTCCACTTCACTTGAACAACCAATACAAACTTTGAGCAAGAGTTGTGGTTTTGTTGAATTATATTAGGTTTAATTTATGCAGAGTGAATTTCAGCAACTGTAAGGTTCAAACGTTCTCTTTCTTACCGATTGGCCCAGGTGATCCCTGAAATCCAGATTCTCCAGACCCACCAGGGAATCCATCAAGTCCAGGCAAGCCTGGAAATCCAAGGGCAACCTGGGAATCATCATCATCATCAAATGGAGGCAGACCTGGAAGTCCAATGGGACCTGGGAAACCTATGTAAGAAAACACGAATCATAATTGCAGAGTATATTCGTTTATGCATTTTGTGATTGGCTGATGGCTGTCAAATGACACAGTGGGAGAGAAAAGTGGATTCACTTTGAAGTTTGCCAGAAATTATTCTACTGCTCATTTCAAATTCAAAGTAACTGCTATTGTATTGTCTTCTTATGTATTTGGCAATTGAAATTCTACTGCATTCAGCGGCCCTTTAATGTCACATGTTGCGTTTAGAATGCCATCTTGTGTTTCTATTCCTTTACTTACCCATCATCCTTTTACCATGCCTCAGTTTTCTGTTTTGCTTCAGTTTCTGATTGTCTCTTTATCCCTTTACACTATGTTTTGTCATTCCTTCCAGCATCAACTCATAATTCAAATCTACTTTCTCCTTTTAGCTCTCCTCTTTCAATCATGTCCATACTCTATTGTTTTCTACACAGTTAATTCTATCCCCCACCCCTTGATTCCTCATCTTTCAGTGACATTTAAAACATGTATGACAACTGCAGAAAAAGCAATGAGATGTTAATTAATGGGTGATTTTCCCTCAATTTAATGGCGGAAGCTGCTTTTTAGATCAATATGTTATGCAGCTTTAAACAGCTACTATTTAATAATCTAGAAAGTACTAAATATTATAATAAGAACATGACATTAGTAAATATAGATAATTGCACACTGTCCTCTACTCATAAACACATTAGTAAATTTGAGTAAATGCACACTGTCCTCTTCTCATAAAGATAAATCCAGTAGTGGTTAAGAGATGATAAGGAGAAAGTTGATATACATGTATATATGATAAACACTCACTTACTACATTAAAGCCAACAAACATACGGCCAGATTACGAGTTTTGCATTATGAGTGGCTCGGGAATAACTTGCAAGCTATTTCCACCGCTCACCTTTAATAGCGCTGCTATTACAGGTTTGCAAAAACCCGGCGTTAGCAATATGGCAGCGTTGAGCTCCATACCGCACTCAAATACCAGCGCTGCTTTGAGCTGGTTTTACGTGCTCGTGCACGATTTCCCCATCAATGGGGAGAGCCGGCTAAAAAAAAGCCTAACACCTGCAATAAAGGAGTGTAAAGCTCCGTAACACAGCCCCATTGATTCCTATGGGGAAAGAAAATTTATGTTTACACCCTAACATAAACCCAGAGTCTAAACACCCCTAATCTTCTGCCTCCGACATCGACGACACCTACATTACACTTATTAATCCCTAATCTGCCACCCCCGACATCGCCGCCACCTACCTACACTTATTAACCCCTAATCTTCCGCCTCCAATGTCGCCGCCACCTACATAAATTTAATAACCCCTAATCTGCCGCCCCCAATGTCGCCACCGCCACTATACTAAAGTTATTAACCCCTAAACCTCTGGCCTCCCACATAACTAAATAGCCAATAGAATGCGAGCTCAATCCTATTGGCTGATTGGATCAGTCAATAGGATTGAAGCTCAATCATATTGGCTGATTGCATCAGCCAATAGGATTTTTGAACCTTTAATTCCAGTTGGCTGATAGAATTCTATCAGCCAATCGGAATTAAAGGGACGACATCTTGGATGACGTCATTTAAAGGAGCCTTCAGTGTACAGCTGGGACCGTATGAAGTGGATGCTCCGTGCCGGATGTATTGAAGATGGAGGATGAAGATAAAGGATGCTGTCTGGATGAAGACTTCTGCCCGCCTGGAGGACAACTTCTTGTCACTTGGATGAAGACTTCTTTGAGGACTTCTTGCCGCTTCGATGAGGACTTCTGCCCGCTTGGATGGATGTCCAGTCTTCAAAAACTGTAAGTGGATCTTCGGGGGTTAGTGTTAGGTTTTTTTAAGGGTTTCTTGGGTGGGTTTTATTTTTAGCTTAGGGAACTTTGGGCCAAGAAAAAAAGCAACATGCCCTTTTAAGGGCAATGCCTATCCAAATGCCCTTTTCATGGCAATGGGGAACTTAGTTTTTTTAAGTAGGTTTTTTGGGGGGTTGGTTGTGTGTTTTTTTACAGGTAAAAGAGCTGATTTCTTTGGGGCAATGCCCTGCAAAAGGCCCTTTTAAGGGCTATTGGCAGTTTAGTTTAGGCTAGGGTTTTTTTTTGGGGGGGGGGGGCTTTTTTATTTTGATAGGGCTATTAGATTAGGTGTAATTAGTTTAACTATTTGATCATTTCTTTTTTATTTTTTGTAATTTAGTGGGGGGGTTTGTAATTTAGTTAATTGTATTTAATTAATGTAATTTATTTAATTGTAGTGTAATGTTAGGTGTTAGTGTAAGACATGTTAGGTTTTATTTTACAGGTAACTTTGTATTTATTTTAACTATTGACTATTTACTAACTAGTCTACCTAGTTAAAATAAATACAAACTTAGCTGTGAAATAAAAATGAAACATAAGCTAGCTACAATGTAACTATTAGTTATATTGTAGCTAGCTTAGGGTTTATTTTACAGGTAAGTATTTAGTTTAAAATAGGAATTATTTAGTTAATGATAGTAATTTTTATTTAGATTTATTTTAATTATATTAAAGTTAGGGTGTTAGGGTTAGAGTTAGGGTTAGCTTTAGGGGTTAATAACTTTAGTATAGTGGCGGCGGTGACGTTGGGGCGGCAGATTAGGGGTTAATAATATTTAACTAGTGTTTACGATGCGGGAGTGTGGCGGTTTAGGGTTTAATATGTTTATTATAGTGGCGACGATGTCTGGAGCGGTAGATTAGGGGTTAATATTTTTATTTTAGTGTTTGCGATGCGGGCGGGCCTTGGTTTGGGGGTTAATAGGTAGTTTATGGATGTTAGTGTACTTTTTAACACTTTAGTTATGAGTTTATGGTACAGATTTGTAACGTAAAACTCATAACTACTGACTTTAGATGGCGGTACGAATCTTGATGGTATAGGGTGTACCGCTCACTTTTTGACCTCCCAGGCAAAACTCGTAATACTGGCGCTATGGAAGTCCCATTGAAAATGTTTTGAAAGTTGCGGTAGTTACGTTGCGTTACGGCCAAAAAGGTATGCGGTACACCTATACCTACAAGACCTGTAATACCAGCTGTAATACCAGCGGTAGTGAAAAATAGCCATAACGCTGCTTTTTCACTCATAACGCACAACTCGTAATCTAGCCGATAAATTGTAGAGTGTTATGTACAAGTTGCAGTTTTGTTTGAAACTAGCGACAAGTTCATATAAAAAATTATCTGTTATTGTGAAGAACCTTGGAAAATATGTACCTGGGTTTCCCTTTTCACCCTTTGGTCCAGGGAAGCCAGAATCTCCTACAGGACCTTCTTTTCCTGGACTCCCCATAAAGCCTGGATCACCTCTCAATCCTAAATTACAAAATAACATGCAGAGAATACTTTGGTTAGACATAATTTGCACAGAAAGAGCAAATTAATAAATTAGTTGCCAGGAATTTTATTGTCATATTCATTTTAGCAGTAATGCTTCCTAAGTCATTAAATATTATTGTTCTTTTTCTGTGATTAAAGCAATCCTTCTCATGGATATTGTAACATTTTGCAAGTAGCACTGTTGATTAAACAATTTTATGCTTCATTTCTCTAAAAGGCACATCAACTAAATGATTAGCAGTAAAAATAATTTACTGTATAAATGATCAGAACATGTAATAAATATTCACCTTTTAGTCCTGGAGCTCCCGGGCTTCCTGGGAATCCAGGCATTCCTGAGTCTCCTTTCGGTCCAGGTCTGCCAGGAGAACCAGGGAATCCAGAGTTACCTGTATCCCCTTGATTTGAGGCAGGACCAGGTGGACCTCGAGGACCAGGAGGGCCAGGGAGGCCTAAGAACAAAAAAATATTTTAGTGGTGCACCAGAACACAGTATAAGCAACCAATAGACTGTGGGCTACCTTGTCAGGCTACTCCTTTTGGAAGTAACAGATTGTTTTAATGGTGGCAGATATTTAAATCAGTATAGTAAATCAAACAAGATCATGGATACTGTATGTTTGTGTGTGTAAATATAAATATATATATTTCTGTGTGTACACATACATACATACATGCCTACATGCTGCACAGGAATACAATTAATTGTTGCACTACTTTGTCTACTAATTAAATATAAAATTTCCTACCTGATTCACCATCCCTTCCAGCAGGTCCAGGGTCACCAGGTCTCCCAGGGATGGAAGAGGGAAAAGAGATGCCAGGTGGTCCTGGAAGACCAGGAAGACCAACAGCACCAGGTCCACCTGAAAAATAAAATAAAACACGTTTTTGACTGTGAGGTAAAATATCTTCCTTTTTTACATAGAGATGCTCAGGTGATATTTTCCTGTCAGCTTTTTACAGTTATACTGCATCAGTTTCAAGTGATTTAGCATATGAGTATTATGTCCCTTTAAATATGTTAAATAAATGTATTTTCCTTCTCTCATTTTGGCAGTAACATGAAATGACTGCCCTCGAGAAAAGTACATAGTCAGTCATTTTAAACTTTAGAAAGATACACCTGAACACCTGCTTGTTAATGCAAATAACTAATCTAAGCCAATCATGTGGCAGTAATTCAATACATAAAAGCATGCAGACATAGGACTCCATTTACCAAGCATCTATTGCTGCTTTGGAGGCTTATCGTCTTAAGACCACTGCTCCTTAACCTGTACGCCACCTAAAAGTTGGCAGATTAAAATCTTCCCGATCCGATCAGGATGATTGACAGTCCCTGCTAGCGGGCGATTGGCCACCAGCAAGCAGGGGGCTGCATTGCACAAGCATTCTTTGTGAAATGCTTGTGTAATATTAAATGTGGAGTATGCTGTCGGCTTGCAGTGATGTCTGGCGGACATGATTCGCTGTATGAAATAATGGCCACTCCAACACATACTAAATGGAGTCCATAGTCAAGAGAGCAAATTTATGACATTTTTTTGGTAGCGTTGAATTACTCTCACTCTTCCTTTTTTTCTTTTTTTAAAAAAAAGTAAGGTGAAAGGTAACTGAAAAAATATTACTCCTCCAATGATATGTAGAAGAGAATCTCTGAATGCACATCAATTCCACTCCGGTCAGCTAAGAATCAGGAAAGCAGCCAGTAAAAGATTGGAATAATGTCATTTGGTCAGGAAAAACTTCATTTTTGCTGTGACAGCCAGATGTTACCTATAGAATGTGTTGCAAACAATATGAATCCATGGATCCATCTTAGTTTGTGTCAATGGTTCAGGATGGTGGTGATTATATAATGGTGTGCGGAAAAGTTTCTTGGAACACTGGTTCCACAAAAAAGACAATGAATTCAGTGTAAAGGGGGGAGGGTCAGTTAGAACACAATAGAATAGCGAGATCAGTCTGTGAATCTGTCAGTCCTCAAGGAAGAGATGACTTAAGAAATGTCACATTAGAAAGTATTGTGGAAAGCACACCAAGTAGCAGCAGAAAGCACATGAAAATTAAATGTATGACAACAAATGCAAGAAGCATGAAAGGTAAAATGGGGGAGCTGACGCTCTTAGTTGCAGAAGAGGACTATGATGTTATCAGTATAACTGAAACTTGGTGGGATGATTCACATGACTGGGCAGTTAACTTAAAGGGGTATAATTTATTTAGGAGGGACAGGAATAATAAAAGAGGTGGCGGAATCTGCATGTATAGTAAACCTAACCTTAAACCTACAATAAGGGAAGATATTTATGATACAAGTGACAATGTAGAGACCCTGTGGGTTGAAATAAAGAGTGGGGGGAAAAATCCTAAAAAAATATTACAAGGAACATGCTACAAGCCCCCTAACATTAGTGACCTGGAGGAAACTCAACTACTAATGCAAATAGGTAAGGCTGCTAATAACAGTGCTGTAATTATGGGAGATTTTAACTACCCTGATATAAACTGGGCCAATGAAACTAGTAATTCAGCTAAGAGGGATAGATTTTTAAATGTTCTCAGGGATAACTTCTTGTCACAATTAATAGAGGAGCCAACTAGGAGTAAAGCTATATTGGATTTAGTGCTATCAAACAATACAGATATAATATCAAACATAGAAGTCAAAGAACATTTGGGTAAAAGTGATCATAACATGGTCACATTTGACATCTCTTTTCATATGAAGTGTCTTAAAGGTTTAACTAAGACTTTTAACTTCAAAAAAGCAAAACTCAACGATTTAAGGAAATCATTAAATAATATAAGTTGGGACAATGTATTCTCTAATAAAAATACAGAGGATAAATGGATAATATTTAAAACTTTGTTAAATAAATATACATATCAACAAATACCATATGGTTATAAAAATCAAAATAAAAAATCAAAGCCGTTGTGGATAAATAAAAATGTGTTAAGAGAAATTAGGAAAAAACGTAGGGCATTTAAATTATTCAAAGAAAACAGTACAGACTCAACATACAATATTTATAAGGAATGCAACAATGTATGCAAAAAAGCAATCAAATTAGCCAAAATTGAAAATGAAAAATTAATTGCAAAGGATTCTAAGCCTAAAAGGTTCTTTAAGTACATAAATAGCAAAAAATCTAAGAAGTATAGGTACATTAAAATGCGTGGGGGGTAGCATGATAAATAATGACAGGGAGAAGGCTGAGGTACTAAACCAGTTTTTTTCTTCAGTATACACAAGAGAGGAACCATTGGATGATACTTTGGAACAAAATAGAACATGCCAGTCCATACCATTAACTGGGTTATGTTTAGAGGATATCAGGAAAAAACTGGATAATATTAAGGTAAATAAAACTCCAGGCCCAGATGGAATACACCCAAGGGTGTTAAGGGAATTTAGCACTGTTATTGACAAACCTCTACTTTTAATTTTTCAAGGCTCATTATCCTCAGGCATGGTACCCCAGGGTTGGCGTAAAGCTGATGTGGTGCCATTCTTCAAAAAGGGAAGCAGGGATGATCCAATAGTGGGGAAGATATTTGAATGAATTATAAGGGATTATATTGATGAGCATATTCGTGTAAACAAGATTATGAGTTCAAATCAGCATGGTTTTAGGAGAAATAGATCATGTCAAACTAAACTAATTAGATTCTACGAGGAAGTAAGTAAAAATATAGATAAAGGGGAATCAGTTGATGTGATATACTTAGATTTGATTAGGCATTTGATACAGTGCCACATGAGAGATTAATGTACAAAATTAAGGGACTAGGAATAACTGAAAATGTTAGCTCATGGATAAATAACTGGATAAAAGATAGGGAGCAACGAGTAGTAGTAAATGGATCATACTCAGATTGGACAAAGGTAATCAGTGGAGTCCCCCAGGGATCAGTACTGGGCCCTGATCTTTTTAATATTTTTTATAAATGACTTGGAGCAAGGATTAAATAACGACATCTCTATTTTTGCAGATGATACTAAGTTAAGTAAGGTCATTAGGTCAGAGCAGGATGAACTTTCATTACAAAGGGATCTGCAAAAATTAGAAGTATGGGCAAGTAAATGGAAAATGAGATTTAATACGGAAAAATGCAAGGTTCTACATTTTGGAAGTAAAAATAAGCAGGCAACGTATTTTTTAAATGGGACAAGACTTAGCCAAACAGAGGAGGAAAGGGATTTGGGAGTAGTAATAGATAACAAGCTAAAGATGGGTGCACAATGCAGGGCAGCGGCTTCAAAAGTTAATAAGATACTAGCATGTATTAAAAGAGGCATTGATTCAAGCGAGAAAAGCATAATTCTGTCACTATATAAAGCCCTAGTAAGACCTCACCTTGAGTATGGAGTGCCGTTCTGGGGACCGATTGCAAAAAAAGATATTGCAGAACTAGAAAAAGTTTAGAGAAGGACCACAAAGCTAATAAGGGGATTGGAGAAATTAACCTATGAGGAGAGACTAGCCAAACTGGGTCTGTTTTCTTTAGAAAAAAGGCGCTTGAGAGGTGACATGATTACTTTATATAAATATATTCAAGGCCCATATTCAGATATGGCAGAAGCTCTGTTTATTCCAAGAAAATTGTTTCTGACAAGAGGTCACAATTTAAGGTTGGAGGAAAGGAGATTTAATCTCCTGCAACGGAAACGTTTTTTCACTGTAAGAGCAATAAAATTGTGGAACTCATTACCAAAGGAGGTAGTGAATGCCAATACCCTAGATACATTTAAAAATAGTCTGGATACATTTCTGTATATAAACAAAATTAATAGATATGATTGCTAGTATTAAATGGGTCACCTTTTAGTGGGGTTATTTAAGCTTAACTGGAGCTTTTTGTAAGTATTTTAGATTTATATAGGTTGAACTCGATGGACTTCAGTCTTTTTTCAACCTTATCTACTATGTTACTATGTTACTCCAATGGCCTCCAAAGCCACACGATATCAATCCATTACAGTGCCTTTGAGATATACCAATAAAATCCACTAAGAATTCAGGCAATCCTGGGGGCATAGGGGGGCTCCCCATACTATCCAGTATTTACTTTGTTAGATGGAGTCTTTTTAATGCGTCGGGTAGCATGTGCATTACCATTTTAAAGTAAAATGTGTTTGCATGAGCTCTAACCCAACACGAATTAAAGGGACATTAAACCCCAAAAAATTATTTCGTGATTCAGACAGAGAATACAATTTTTAAAAAGTTTTTTAAAAAGTTGTTTAAAATTGTATTCTCTATCTGAATCATGAAAGAAAAAATTTGGGTTTAATGTCCCTTTAAATATCCCTCCCACTTCCCCTATCCCCCAGTCATGCTTTGCCTTTCATCACTATAGGAAGTGGCAGAGAAGTGTCAGAAGATTTGCATAGTCCTGTAATGGGTATGTTCCCGTCAAGAAAGGACTGGAGTTTTAAGTAATCATGTCAACCTCTCAGTGAGAGTATTGATGAAAGTTAGGGTCTGTAAAAGCAGGGAAAGTTTTTCTGCGAACCCATCCAGACTGTCGGCTAACAGCTCCTGAGCAATCAGTGTTGATGAGTTTCACTGCTTGCTGTTACACACTCAAGTCCATGTCAGAAGCGTCACTGCAGGACTGTCACACTTGAGAGACTGTGCTTGTTCCACAGCATGGATCCTGGAGGGTAAGACCATTTTATATATACTCTTTTTCTATACAGGGTCACAGTGTGGCTCCTTTACACCTCAATAGGATCAAGGGTTAATATCTCCTTCAGGGAGATTATTTGAACAGCTAGGGGTAATTTATAACTGCTTTTTATAAATTGTGTGCTTTTGGCTTGGAACAAACAGGTTTCACTTTTGTTTTTGAGTGTTGCGCAGCTCATAATAGTTTAGCGCCTTTTTCATAGCAGGGCGTGACCCGGTGCGGTCTTTTCATTTCCTACGATCCTGCTGCAGACATCACTCCTAAGGAGAACGTTTTCACTGTTAGCTGTTGTCACGCTCGGCTGCTGGGAAGCTCTGCAGTCCTCTCTGTGTGCTTGATTGACAGGTGTCTGAGCCACCCCTTCCTGATGATGTCACAACCAGGCTTTTTATTCTAGGCTTCCTGTTTCTCCAGTGCCCGTTTGTTTGTTTAACTTTGTGGCTTCTGATAGGAATTCGCTGAGGAATCTCTCTAACTGCTGCTTTTCTGTTGCCAATCTCTTCAAGGATTTACTATGCTGGATTAACCTTCAACCTCCTGATTACCTGTCTCCAAACAATGCAAGTACTGTTTGTTTTGTGAAACTTTCAAACTTCCTGTTTACCTGATGCAAACCCTGCAAATTCTGACTACTCTGTGTACTGCCAAACTATTCAAATACTGTTGAATTCTGTGAAACCTTCAATCTGCATGTTTACCTGTTTCCAAACTCTGCAAATACAATTATTCAGTGTAAACCTTCAAACTGCTTGATATCCTGTTGCCAATCTCAACAAGTACTGATTAATCTGTGTTAACCTTCAAACTACCAGCTTACCTGTTGCTATCTCTGCAAGTTCTGACAACACAGTGTTAACCTTCAAACTACCTGATTACATGTTGTTAATTCTGCAAGTTCTGACTACACAGTGTTTACCCTCAAACTGCCTGATTACCTGTTGCATACTCTGCAAAGACTGTCTACACAGTGTTAACTGTCAAACTGCCTGATTACCTGTTGCATACTCTGCAAAGACTGTCTACTCAGTGTTAACCCTCAAACTGCCTGATTACCTGTTGCATACTCTGCAAAGACTGTCTACACAGTGTTAACTCTCAAACTGCCTGATTACCTGTTGCATACTCTGCTAAGACTGTCTACACAGTGTTAACCCTCAGACTGTCTGATAACAAATGACCTACTCCTGCATTATTAACTGTTTCCTGTTTTACCCTTCTTCTGTCTGAGTATAAGTGGACTATCCCTGCTCTCCTGATTCTGTGGAAGACATTTCCTGAAACCAGTTCCTTATTCAGAAGTCTATCTGGCTGATATCATGAATTACTTTGGCACAGGCTAACCCTGCTCCATATCGTGAGTACTTTGTTTTTTGGAGGTTGTCGTGGGGTCACGTCCTGGATTAAACTCAGAGTGCAAGGGTGTTGTTTAAGTTCGCCCTAGCATTTGGGTCTTCTTCTGGACATTTCCTAACCTGACAGTACAAACGGGCCATAATATGGACCCTGATGAGTTATCCAGGGCTGTGGCTCTACAAGGGCAACTTCTAGGAAATCATTCTGCTCATTTGCAATCTTTGGATTCCAAGCTTGACCAGATTACTGCTCTGCTACATAACCTCTCCGCTCCTTCTCAAGCGACGGTGACTCCTGCTGCCACTGCTACTAGCACCAATGCTGTCTTTAATCCACCTCAAACTGTTGGACAGAATATACCACGAATCCCACTTCCAGATAAATATGACGGTAATCCTGAAGAATGCTGTGGTTTCCTTAATCAGTGTCGTTTACACTTCAGAAACAATCCTCAAGTTTTTTCCAATTCTACTTCTAAAATCACCTTTATTATTTCCCTCTTGAAGGGTAAGGCTCTAGTCTGGGTGTCCCCTCTTTTAGAGAAGAATGATCCGTTACTACAGGATGTGGAATTATTTGTGTCCATTTTTTCTTCTGTTTTTGACAAGCCTGGGAGGTCTGCAGCTGCTGAGGCAGGATTGTTGGATCTGAGACAGGGATCCCTTTCGGTAGCTCAATATGCTATTGAATTCAGGACTTTAGCCGCAGAAACTGATTGGAACCATGGAGCCTTACGGGCAGCCTTTCGCAAAGGACTGATGAACTTGTATTTCAGGAACTCCCCGATTCATTGGAGGGTCTTATCAATTTATGTATTACTCTTGACGCCCGGCATTCTGTACGTCTTCAGGAGAGAGATAGGAATCGGAGATCCTTTGTTAAATCTTCTTTTCGTCCTCCTATTCAAACCTCAAGTCTTTCTAATAATAATTCCCAATCTCCTGAGTCTGTGGAACCCATGGAAGTAGGAGCTATTAAATTGTCAGAAGCTGAACGCCATAGAAGGCGTATTCTTGGGTTATGTCTGTATTGTGGTACCAAAGGACATTTACTGAAGGACTGTCCTATCCGGCCAGTAAAAGCCAAGGCTTAACTTTTGATAGAGGGACAGAGTTAAGCCAGAATCCCATGTCTTCCCTCAATTCTAAACTTTTTGTTCCTGTAACTATCTCTTTTGGAAACACCAAGTTTCGAGCTCAAGCTCTCATCGATTCTGGAGCTGCTGGAGTATTCATTGATTCAAACTTTGCTGACTCTCTCAGGATTCCTCTTCAAGCCAAGAAACAGTTAATTAAGGTAACTACTGTCAGTGGACAGCCTCTAGGTACTGGTATCATACAACATTCTACCATTCCTCTTCTTTTGACTGTGGGCCTTGTTCTTCTCCAGGTTTAATTTTGTACTTTCCTATGTTCCTGGTTCAAAAAATTCCAAGGCAGATGCTTTATCTAGACAGTTCCAATCTTCTGAATCTTCTCCATTGGATTTAGAACCTATACTATGTCCAGTCAAAGTTTTGGCTCAAGTATTCTCTTTTCCAGTACAGGCTTTACATGCTGCTCAAGTCCGGGTACCATCTTCTTGCAAACTACCTTCTGGTATCCTGTATGTACCCAAAGGATTACGTCTTAAGCTTCTACATTGGGCTCATGACAACATTTCAGCAGGTCATCCAGGAATAACCAATACATTGTGGAAACTGAAGCAGCATGTTTGGTGGTCCACTATGAGGAGGGATGTTAAGGATTATATTGCTGCTTGTAGTTCTTGTGCTTCGAACAAACAATCTTCTCATCAACCGTTTGGTCTATTACACCCTCTTCCTATTCCTCATTACCCTTGGTCTCACTTATCCATGGACTTTGTTACAGATCTTCCTGTTTCTGCTGGAAATACGACCATTTGGGTAGTGGTGGATCGGTTCTCCAAGTCTGCTCACTTCATACCTCTTCCAGGCTTGCCTTCAGCTCAAAGACTTTCTGAACTCTTTGTTCTACATATATCTTGTTTACATGGTTTTCCCACTGACATAGTCTCAGATCGTGGAGTCCAATTTGTTTCCAAATTTTGGAGGTCTTTTTGTAAGCACTTCGGAATCAACATATCACTTTCTACTGCACACCATCCTCAATCCAACGGACAGACTGAGCATGTAAATCAAGCCTTGGAATCTTTTCTTAGACATTATGTAGACAATCACCACTCCAACTGGTCTCAGTTATTGCCTTTGGCGGAATTAGCTCACAACTCACATTATAACGCCTCATTACAGACCTCTCCCTTTAAGGCAGCTTATGGATTTGAACCTAGAACCTTTCCTATGATTCCCAGTTCTACTGAAGTCCCTGGAGCAGATCGTATAGTGAAAAATCTCAGTAATCACTGGCAACTCATTCGTCAAAATCTACTCTCTTCTTCCTTAAGACATAAGAAATATGCTGATCGCAGAAGGTGCAAGGCTCCTTTACTCCGTACTGGAGACAGAGTATTTTTATCCACCAGATTCATACGTCTAAAACAACCTTGTACCAAGTTGGGTCCTAAGTACATTGGACCTTTTCGAATTGTTTCCAGAGTTTGTTCTTCTGCATACCGCCTGGCCTTACCCAAGACTCTCAAGATCCATCCAGTGTTTCATGTCTCCCTACTCAAGCCAGTCATCTACAATCGGTACTCTATCAAGAGTAAACCACCTCCTCCAGTTTCCGTAGAGGGAACTTCTGAGTTTGAAGTCAGCCAGATTCTCGATTCCAAGCTATGGGGCAATCGGCTGTACTACCTGGTCCATTGGAAGGGTTATCCTATCTCTGAACGATCTTGGGAACCGGCCTCTCATGTTCATGCCAGGCCCGGTCGGGTGGGGTCCTTGAGGAGGGGGCACTGTCACGCTCGGCTGCTGGGAAGCTCTGCAGTCCTCTCTGTGTGCTTGATTGACAGGTGTCTGAGCCACCCCTTCCTGATGATGTCACAACCAGGCTTTTTATTCTGGGCTTCCTGTTTCTCCAGTGCCCGTTTGTTTGTTTAACTTTGTGGCTTCTGATAGGAATTCGCTGAGGAATCTCTCTAACTGCTGCTTTTCTGTTGCCAATCTCTTCAAGGATTAACCTTCAACCTCCTGATTACCTGTCTCCAAACAATGCAAGTACTGTTTGTTTTGTGAAACTTTCAAACTTCCTGTTTACCTGATGCAAACCCTGCAAATTCTGACTACTCTGTGTACTGCCAAACTATTCAAATGCTGTTATTTCTGTGAAACCTTCAATCTGCATGTTTACCTGTTTCCAAACTCTGCAAATACAATTATTCAGTGTAAACCTTCAAACTGCTTGATATCCTGTTGCCAATCTCAACAAGTACTGAATAATCTGTGTTAACCTTCAAACTACCAGCTTACCTGTTGCTATCTCTGCAAGTTCTGACAACACAGTGTTAACCTTCAAACTACCTGATTACATGTTGTTAATTCTGCAAGTTCTGACTACACAGTGTTTACCCTCAAACTGCCTGATTACCTGTTGCATACTCTGCAAAGACTGTCTACACAGTGTTAACTCTCAAACTGCCTGATTACCTGTTGCATACTCTGCAAAGACTGTCTACTCAGTGTTAACCCTCAAACTGCCTGATTACCTGTTGCATACTCTGCAAAGACTGTCTACACAGTGTTAACTCTCAAACTGCCTGATTACCTGTTGCATACTCTGCTAAGACTGTCTACACAGTGTTAACCCTCAGACTGCCTGATAACAAATGACCTACTCCTGCATTATTAACTGTTTCCTGTTTTACCCTTCTTCTGTCTGAGTATAAGTGGACTATCCCTGCTCTCCTGATTCTGTGGAAGACATTTCCTGAAACCAGTTCCTTATTCAGAAGTCTATCTGGCTGATATCATGAATTACTTTGGCACAGGCTAACCCTGCTCCATATCGTGAGTACTTTGTTTTTTGGAGGTTGTCGTGGGGTCACGTCCTGGATTAAACTCAGAGTGCAAGGGTGTTGTTTAAGTTTGCCCTAGCATTTGGGTCTTCTTCTGGACATTTCCTAACCTGACAGCTGTCTTGGTCTAGGAGGTGATGACTGGCCCAGCCATTGGGATTATAAAGGTGATGTTTTTTTTAATAAAAGCGTTTACTTTTTGTCTGTCCTTCTGTCAATATATCTTAGCTATGGAGGACTCTGATACTACATTAGAAGGTTCCACTCCTTCTGTACTGATTAATAATTCCTGTTTATATTGTGAGGAGACCATGATTTGCCCGCCTGCTCAATTTTGTTCCATTTGCCTAAGCACTGTTCTAAAGTCTAAGAAGGGAGACAAGCCTGATAATACACATAGCGCTATTAGCCCCTCTGAGTCATCTACCTCTCAGGAATCTGGGTCCTGAGAGATTACTACCCTTTCTACACTACCCGTTCCACATGCAGTTCCCCGGGGCACAACTAATCCTCCATCTGGAGGGGGCTTTTTTCCAGCAGATTTTGCCGCACAGTTCCAATCGGTGGTGTCTGCAGCCCTGAGTGCCTTTCCTCGCTCTATCAAATGTAAGAGAAAGGTGCGACACTCTGTCGGAGCTCATTGAGGTGGAGACTCCCCTCTAGGATATTCAGGAGAAAATTAAGGCTCTGAGAACTCCATCTGTGACGCAAATATGCAGATTATTCGCCTAAATGCCTAAATGCAAAGGCTTCTGGCTTTGCGGTCCTAGCCCACCGGGCTCACTGGTTAAAGTCTTGATCTGCAGATATGACTTCCAAATCCAGACTCCTTTCTCTTCCTTTCATGGGGAAGATTTTATTCGGACCAGGGCTAGACTCTATTATTTCTACAGTTACCAGAGGGAAAGGTGCCTTCCTACCGCATGATAAGAAAAATAGGCCTATTGGATGGAAATTCTCTAATTTTTGTTCCGTTCGTTCTAACAAATCACAACGACAGCAATCCTCATCCAAGTCCGAGCAGCCCAAGAGTACTTGGAAGCCAGCTCAGTCCTAGAATAAGTCCAGACTAAGAAGCCTGCCGAGAACAAATCGGCATGAAGGGGCAGCCCCCGAACTGGGATCGAATCGAGTAGGGGGCAGACTGTCTCTTTTTTTAGACGCTGGAGGTTGTATCTCAAGGATACAGGATAGGATTCAAGTCTCATCCACCCAGGGGCAGATTCCTACTCTCCAGTCTGTCTACAAGACCAGAAAAGGGGGCTGCCTTCTTAGGTTGCGTACGGGATCTCTCCTCTCTAGGATTAATTGTCCCAGTACCTACAGCAGAAAAGGTTTGGGGTTTTATTCAAACCTTTTCGTGGTTCCAAAGAAGGAGGGAACTTTTCGTCCATTCCTGGACCTAAAGTGCCTAAACAAGTTTCTGAGTGTTCCCTCTTCCAAGAGACAATACGGTCAATCCTTCATCTGGTTCAGGAAGGACAGTTTATGACCACCATAGACCTTAAGGATGCATACCTTCACGTTCCGATACACAGGGAACATTTTCAGTTCCTGAGGTTTGCCTTTCTGGACCAGCACTTCCAGGTTAATAGCTCTTCCGTTCGGCCTAGCTACTGCTCCAAGGATATTTACAAAGGTTCTGGGGGCTCTTCTAGTCATTGCCAGAACACAAGGTATTGCAGTAGCTTCTTACCTGGACGATATCTTGGTGCAGGCACCATCTTTTCGGCTAGCGGAAAAACATTCGGAGTCCCTTCGATCACATGGATGGAAGATAAACTTGGAAAAGAGTTCTCTTACTTCAAGTACAAGGGTGCATTTTCTGGGGACAATAATAGACTCCATATCCATGAGAATATTTCTCACAGATCAGAGATGTTGCAAGCTAACTAATGTCTTGCCCTCCAGACCTCCTTGAGACCATCAGTGGCTCAGTGTATGGAGGTGATCAGACTCATGGTGTCCTGTATGGACATCATTCCTTTTGCCAGATTCTATCTCAGACCCTTACAACTATGCATGATTAGACAATGGAATGGTGACCATTCAGATCTGTCTCAACAGATTGTGCTGGACTCGCTGTCTTGGTGGCTCTGTCTAGATCATCTGACCCAAGGCATGTGCTTCCTGAGACCGTCCTGGGAGATTGTGACTATGAACGCAAGCCTTTCCAGCTGGGGAGCCGTTTGGGGTGCCAAGAAGGCACTAAGACTGTGGAATCAGGAGGAGTCCTCCCTTCCGATCAATATATTGGAACTCCGGGCAATCTTTAATACCTTGAAGGCTTGGCCCCTTCTGGGTTCATCCCAGTTTATCAGATTCCAATCAGACAATATAAACTCAGTTGCCAACATCAACATCAACCATCAGGGGGGGAAACGAGAAGTTCCTTGGCACTGAGAGAAGGATCTCCGATATTAGAGTGGGCGGAGACTCACAGATGTATGCTGTCAGCTATCCACATTCTGGGTGTGGACAACTGGGAAGCGGACTTCCTCAGGAAGCAATCCTTTCACCCAGGGGAATGGTCTCTCCACCCGAGGTGTTTGCAAAGATATGATCTCAGAGATAGATCTCATGGCATTGCGCCTCAATACCAAGCTACCCAGGTATGGGTAGAAGTCGAGGAATCCTCAGGCAGAATTGTTAGATGTCCTATCAGTACCATGGAGGTTCAGACTCACATACCTTTTTCCCCATTACCGCTTCTCCCTTGTGTGGTGGCTCGCATCAAGCAGGAGCGAGCACCAGTGATTCTGATTGCTCCATCATGGCTGTGAAGGATGTGGTTTGGCGATCTGGTGAGGATGTCCTCATCTCCTCAGTGGAGGTTACCTGGTCACAGAGATCTGCTGATACAGGGTCCCTTCGTTCATCAAAATCTAGATTCTCTGAAGCTGACTGCGTGGAGATTGAACGCTTAGTCTTAGCCAATAGAGGGTTCTCTGAGAGTGTTATCGACACTGTGGTTCAAGCTTGTAAGTCAGTTACTCGTCTGTCAGGATTTTACCATTCTGTACCTTTAACAACTAATTATCATACTGCTATTTAAGGCTCCACCTACTGTTGAACGTTGCTTGGTAATTTGTTCAGTCACCCACTGTTCCTGAACACTTCGCACCCAGCTATTCCCTCCTGTCTAAGTTGGGATTTCCTGCTTCAGATGCTAATTCTTGTTACTCAAGTCTTGTGGTTTTGCAGCTCCACAACTTTGTTCCTGTCTCTCTCGCTGCTTGCTTCCTGCTTACTCGCATGCTGGTCCGTTGGCGTGTGACGTCACTAGGTGAAACCGCAGCCGCCACACACTCTCACTGAATCTCGGCACACGCTGTGTGCATTTCTTCTCCGGTAACTCCGCTTCTGCTCCACTCTGAGGATACTATTTGGGAAGTCGGTTTGTATATAATTTCATCTGGATTACCGGTCTGTATTACCAATTTACAAATAAGGATATCTTGCCTTTCATGTCATTTGCTACTGCTTGCCTCAAATAATCAAGTAATCAAGTCTACCTGCCATACTAAGCTATTAACCAGTTTATCTCATGCACTTGCTGTTACATGTACTATTCCGCTTGTGATTCACTATATTGACTTGCACAGTGACTTTTGCCGTATCTATCATTTGCCTAAATAGCACTACTCCATTTGCATTAACCTCTGATGAACTTTATGTGCTTAAACTGACTTTAACCAACGAAGCTACTCTGCACAACTCTATCTAAAGTGTGTGTGTGTGCCTGTGCAAGTTATGTAAATATTTTATATGTGTGTGATGCGAGTCTACAACTCATTTGGATGTGAATAAGCTTCTCCCTAAACTTTGGATTCTGAGTTATCCTACATTACGATACTATATTACTGTTTAGTTCATATCCAACTCCTTTTGGTACACCATCTTCACTCTGTATCCTACAGTAGTGACCCTCAGATCTATGAGCATAACAGGGTTCACACAAGTTAGATCTTAGTGAACCCGAGGTAAGGTGTGAGACTGAGTGGTCCTGCATGAACAAGGGTACTAGTTCATACTTAAACATTACATATTACCAAGCCTATAAAGATAACTAGTACTTTGTTTAATTGATATAACAGAGCTTTACAATAGGGTTGGCTCCCTAGCTCAAAGTATGGATCACATGATACAGGGACTAAGGGAGATACAATTGGAGAACCAAAATATCAGAAAATTCATAAATGAGCAGCTTGCCAGTAAACCTCCTGTAGCTGAAAATTCAGCTGAACCTTTAATTAGCCCTCCTGAAAAATTCTCTGGGGACAGAGCTTTATTCAGGGATTTTAAGAACTCTTGTACACTGATGTTTACTCTGAAACCTAAATCATATCCAACAGATAGGGTCAGGGTATTAACTGTTATCTCATTCTTACGTGGTGAGGCCAGGTCTTGGGCTAATACCTATTATGAAAAGGATGATGCCATCTTAAATTCTCTCGATGCATTTTTTTCTGCCATGTCTCTGCTTTATGAGGATCATAATAAACAGAACACAGCAGAAACAGCTATTAGGTCCTTACGTCAAGGGAAGAGAGTCGTGGAAGAATATATCACAGATTTCAAACGTTGGGCACCAGACACTCAGTGGAACACTCCAGCCTTAAGGAATCAATACCGATTAGGTCTCAGTGAAGCAATAAAAGATGAGCTTGCACGTGGTATCATTCCTGATGATTTAGAAGCCCTCATGACACTTAGCATTGGTATAGACCGAAGATTAAGGGAAAGAAAATCTGAAAGATCCTTCAGTGATGCAAGTTACAGAAAACTACCCACTTATCATGCTACACCTTCAACCTTGCCAGCAAGGTCCCTTGATGAACCTATGGATGTAGCAGTGATTCGTGCTCCTCTAAAACCAGAAGAAAAAGCTAGGCGCAAATTATTGAACCTTTGTTTATACTGTGCTGACAAAGATCACACTGTTAAGGATTGTCCAATACTTCTTCGCCAAAAGAAGGGTAAGACACCTCCTAGTTATCATATAATCAATATGGTACATGATTTCACTTCTCATTTGTCCCTTCCTCTCTCCCTACAGTGGCATCACCGGAAGATAGACGTACAGGCCGTAGTTGACTCTGGCGCATCTGGGAATTTTGTAGATATTTCTTTTGTTGTTAAAAATAAGATCCCACTAATAAAAAAGAGTGTTTCACTTGCTATACGTTTGGTTGATGGCTCACTATTCAGTTCAGGTCCAATAACACATCACACCATTCCTATTACTGTAGTAACTAAGTCTGGTCATATTGAGCAATTGTCTTTCGATGTACTTCCCACTTCAGTATATCCTATGATACTTGGTTTGAACTGGTTAATAAGACACAACCCCACTATTTCATGGTGTGAGGGGTCTGTGATATTTGATTCAGCATTTTGTAAACATTCATGTTTTACCAAACACTCTTTATACCATTTATCTGTCAATGGCCTACCTGAATGTTACAAAGAATTTAGTGACGTTTTTGATAAGGTTGAGGCAGACACACTACCACCACACAGGACGTATGATTGTCCTATTGATCTCATACCAAACAGTACCATACCTATAGGACATATATATCCTCTTTCTGAGCCAGAATTAGCTCATTTAAAAAATTATTTGGATGATAACTTAAAAAAAGGCTTCATTAGACCCTCCACATCCTCAGTTGGAGCTTCTATGTTTTTTGTTAAGAATAAGGATGGTAGTCTCCGTCCAATCATTGACTATAGGCAACTTAACAAATGTACAAAGAAAAATAGATACCCCCTGCCTCTCATTCCTGAACTAATTGAACGGTTACGTGGTGCTGTAATTTATACAAAATTGGATCTTAGAGGTGCCTACAATTTGATTAGGATGAGAGCAGGGGATGAGTGGTTAACAGCCTTCCGTACACGTTACGGCCTTTATGAATACACTGTAATGCCGTTTGGTTTATGCAACGCACCGGCGACGTTTCAGTGTTTCATAAATGATGTGTTTCATGATCTCTTAGATGTATGTATTGTCATCTATCTGGACGACATTCTTATATTCTCGGAATCATACGAAAAACATGTGTCACTTGTAAAGCAGGTTTTACTACGATTAAGAGCTCATCGTCTTTTTGCTAAGCTGGAAAAGTGTATATTCAATACAGATACAATTTCCTTTTTAGGATACAACATATCCCCTCTAGGTATCTCCATGGAATCTAACAAGGTGGATGCTATAACCAATTGGCCTGCTCCCCGTAATAAGAAAGAAATCCAGAGATTCTTAGGGTTCGCGAACTTTTATCGCAAATTCATTAAAGGGTTTTCACATATTGTTCAACCCTTGACTTACTTAACACGTAAACATATAAAATTTGTTTGGAATCAGTCAGCAGAAGATTCTTTCATTAGTCTGAAACAGAAATTTATTACAGCTCCGATTCTACAGTTCCCAGATCCCAGTTGTCAATACACCCTGGAGGTTGATGCTTCCGAGTATGCCCTTGGGGCAATCCTTTCTCAAAGAAAGTCTCCAACAGAACCTCTTCACCCAATATCTTACTACTCCAGAGTAATGACCTCTGCAGAAATGAATTATGGTATTGGTGATAAGGAGCTACTTGCTATCAAATCCGCCCTGGAGTTCTGGAGACATCTTTTGAAAGGAACACAACACCCTATTCTGATATATACTGACCATCGGAATCTTGAATTTCTGAAATCTAACAAAACCCTGACTTCACGTCAAGTCAGGTGGAGTCTTTTCTTTTCACGATTTGATTATATCATAACTTATAGGCCCGGCTCCAAAAATCTCAAGGCAGACTCTCTTTCTCGGAAGGATCCGAAACCTTCACATATAGAAACACCTGAATCTATCATACCTCCAGACAGAATAATCTGTTTAACTACCAGCTTTAAAACCACCCTAAAACAGCATCTCTCTCAGGACTCATCTTTGCAGCAACTTGGATTAAACAAACATCAGGACGGTTTGTACTACCATGACAATCTACTTTATATACCTGAAGCTCTTAGGGATGAGATTGTTGGTTATGCTCATGACTCACTATTAGCAGGTCATCCTGGAGTTCATAAAACATTGCATTTATTAAAGAGAGATTACTGGTGGCCCAAAATGAATGACACAGTCACTCGATATGTACAAAGTTGTCCCACATGTACCACTAAAAAACACCCACATAACCGCCCTTATGGTTACCTTCTTTCGCTTCCAATCCCAGACAGACCTTGGACAGACATCGCCATGGATTACATAGTGGACTTACCATCTTCATCAAATTTCAACACCATATTAGTGGTGGTTGATTTGTTTTCTAAAATGGCTCATTTCATCCCCCACAGGGGTCTTCCAACAGCTTCAGAAACTGCCTCTCTATTCTTAAACAACATAGTGAAACTTCATGGATTGCCTAAATCTGTCACTACGGATAGGGGGTCACAATTCACATCCAGGTTCTGGACCCAGCTATGTCGTACCCTCAACATCTGTAGAAGACTTAGCTCAGCCTATCATCCCCAGACAAATGGGCAAACGGAAAGAACTAATCAGTCACTTGAGCAATATCTCCGCTGCTATTGTACTTTAGAACAAGATAATTGGCATTCACTGTTGGCCACTGCCGAATTTGCTCATAACAACTCACTACACTCCTCAATGAAAACCACACCATTTTTCATCAACTATGGGTTTCATCCATCGTATCATCCTACCTGTACGTCCGATTCTACACTTCCAATGGTAAATGATACAGTCAATTCCATTGCTAATGGTTTTGCTTCTTTAAAAACAGTATTAGAAGTGGCACAAACTACCCAGAAGCATCATTATGATTTACGCAGATCTAAACCTCCAGATTATGCTGTTGGCGACAAGGTCTGGCTTAGTACAAAAAACCTACGTTTAAAGATTCCTAGTAAAAAATTAGGTGCATTGTATTTAGGTCCGTATGAGATTATTAAAGTAATCAATCCTAATGCCGTGACTCTACAATTACCATCTACTCTGAAGATACATCCAACGTTCCATGTGTCCTTGTTAAAACCCTACTCCTTGGTCAGGGGTAACTTACAGAGTTCTTCTGTTGTTCCTCAAGTCAGTGATGATGTTGAATATGAAATCGAATCTATCTTGGACTCCAGATACCTTCATGATCAACTACAGTATTTGGTAAGATGGAAGGGTTATGCTCCTGAGGAGGATTCGTGGGAGCCATCCTCAAACTTCTCTGCCCCCCAACTCCTCTCTCTGTACCACCGGAGAAATCCTGAACGTCCTGGTCCTTGATCCGCGGAGCGGCTCCTTGAGGGGGGAGTTCTGTCAGGATTTTACCATTCTGTACCTTTAACAACTAATTATCATACTGCTATTTAAGGCTCCACCTACTGTTGAACGTTGCTTGGTAATTTGTTCAGTCACCCACTGTTCCTGAACACTTCGCACCCAGCTATTCCCTCCTGTCTAAGTTGGGATTTCCTGCTTCAGATGCTAATTCTTGTTACTCAAGTCTTGTGGTTTTGCAGCTCCACAACTTTGTTCCTGTCTCTCTCGCTGCTTGCTTCCTGCTTACTCGCATGCTGGTCCGTTGGCGTGTGACGTCACTAGGTGAAACCGCAGCCGCCACACACTCTCACTGAATCTCGGCACACGCTGTGTGCATTTCTTCTCCGGTAACTCCGCTTCTGCTCCACTCTGAGGATACTATTTGGGAAGTCGGTTTGTATATAATTTCATCTGGATTACCGGTCTGTATTACCAATTTACAAATAAGGATATCTTGCCTTTCATGTCATTTGCTACTGCTTGCCTCAAATAATCAAGTAATCAAGTCTACCTGCCATACTAAGCTATTAACCAGTTTATCTCATGCACTTGCTGTTACATGTACTATTCCGCTTGTGATTCACTATATTGACTTGCACAGTGACTTTTGCCGTATCTATCATTTGCCTAAATAGCACTACTCCATTTGCATTAACCTCTGATGAACTTTATGTGCTTAAACTGACTTTAACCAACGAAGCTACTCTGCACAACTCTATCTAAAGTGTGTGTGTGTGCCTGTGCAAGTTATGTAAATATTTTATATGTGTGTGATGCGAGTCTACAACTCATTTGGATGTGAATAAGCTTCTCCCTAAACTTTGGATTCTGAGTTATCCTACATTACGATACTATATTACTGTTTAGTTCATATCCAACTCCTTTTGGTATACCATCTTCACTCTGTATCCTACAGTAGTGACCCTCAGATCTATGAGCATAACAGGGTTCACACAAGTTAGATCTTAGTGAACCCGAGGTAAGGTGTGAGACTGAGTGGTCCTGCATGAACAAGGGTACTAGTTCATACTTAAACATTACATCGTCGTATCTACCATAAAGTGTGGAGCACTTACTTTTACTGGTGTGAAGAGTGTGGCTTTTCCTGGCCTAAGGTTAAGGTTGCCAGAATTTTATCTTTTCTCCAGGATGGACTGGAGAAGGGTCTATCTCGTAGTTCCCTTAAGGGACAGATATCAGTCCTGTCTGTGTTACTGCACAAGAGATTGGCTGACCTTCCAGATGTGCAGTCCTTTGTTAAGGCTCTGACTAGGATCAGACCTGTGTTTAGATCTGAGGCTCCGCCTTGGAGCCTAAATCTTGTTCTTAGTGTTTTGCAGCAGGCTCCGTTTGAGTCTATGCATACTGTTGACATTAAATTGTTATCTTGGAAGGTTCTTTTTTTTGCTAGCTATTGCCTCTGCATGCAGAATTTCAGAGATTTCTGCTTTACAATGTGACTCCCCTTATCTTGTTTTCCATGCTGATAAGGTGGTTTTACGTACTAAATTAGGGTTCCTCCCTAAATTAGGGTTCCTCCCTAAGGTGGTGTGAGACCGTAACATTAATCAAGAAATTGTTGTCCTAATCCTTCTTTAGCGAAGGAACGCTTGCTTCACAATCTGAAAGTGGTTCATGCCTTGAAGTTCTATCTTCAGGCTACTAAGGAATTCAATCTTCTTTTTTGTTTGTCATCTATACGGGGAAGCGTAAGGGGCAGAAGGCTACTAAAACTTCCCTATCTTTCTGGTTGAGGAGTGTCATCCGCTTAACTTATGAGACAGCGGGGCAACAGCCTCCTGAGAGGATAACGGCTCATTCCACTAGAGCAGTGGCTTCCTCCTGGGATTTTAAGAACGCTTCCTCCTGGGATTTGTAAAGCGGCTACCTGGTCCTCCTTACACACTTTTTCCCTCCCATTATTCATTCAGTGTCCTCTGGAGCTTGGGTATAATTTTCACAACAGTAAGGAATTAAGTTGTGGACTCTCCCTGCCTTATGGAAGGAAAACATAATTTATGCTTACCAGATAAATTCCTTTCCTTCCTAGCAGGGACAGTCCACGACCCTGCCTGTAATTTATTTTTTATTGGACGGCTCCCATTTTATATTATTTCTCCTGGCACCTTTATACCCTGATGTTTCTTCTACTTTTCCTTGTTCCCTAGGCAGAATGACTGGGGGATAGAGGAAGTGGGAGGGATATTTAAGCCTTTGGCAGGGGTGTCTTTGCCTCCTCCTGGTGGCCAGGTGTTGTATTTTCCCAACAACACCCATGGTGTTCTCTGTGGAAGATTACTTGTGGTATCGCTAGAAGAGTCTAAATATGAGGATCAAAATTGTTATTTAAGATACAAAAAAGTATTGGACAAAGCTGCTATATTGTTCTGGGAGTTCCAGGGATTTTGCTCTTCGTGGATGATCATGGTGGTATCATTGGTTGGGGGTCATTGAATTTGAGTTTAGTAACAGAGGTGGCGTTTTGGTAGTTAGTGGTGGAGTTTAGGCCTACTCTGGTCTTAAGTACTACAGGTGGATCTTGGTGAGAGGCCATATAGTAATCTCAATGGTTGTGTCTCCAAGTGTAGATAGTATTGAAGGTAGGTGTTTGAGATGAGGTAACTAGTGCTTATTTGGGTGGGGAATGATGGCAGTTTAGGAATTAATTAAAGTACAATAGTGGCATTCCCTGTGAAATGACCATTAAATATTAGGAATTAATCTGCACAGCAAGCCTGGAGGTAGTAAAAGGGTTAAAGGAATAGTCTAGTCAAAATTAAACTTTCATGATTCAGATAGAGCAGCACTTCTAAGTAACTTTCTATTTTACTCCTATTATCAATTTTTCTTTGTTCTCTTGGTATCTTTATTTGAAAAAGCATGAATGTAAGCATAGGAGCCGGCCCATTTTTGGTTCAGCACCTGGGTAGTGCTTTCTGATTAGTGTCTAAATGTAGCCACCAATCAGCAAGCGCTACCCAGGTGCTGAACCAAAAATGGGCTGGCTACTAAGCTTACATTCAAATAAAGATACCAAGAATTGATAATAGGAGTAAATTAGAAAGTGGCTTCAAATTGCATGCTCTATCTGAATCATGAATGTTTAATTTTGACTAAACTATTCCTTTAATGATGGCATGTCTATGGCACCATAATTTATATTTTAACCCTATGATGTTTAATACTAACTCTAGGGTATTTCTAACACTAACAAGACCCAAATTGCAGTAATACAAATATTCCAAGCATTGTTTGATTTTGTATCTCCACTACAGTAAAAGCAGTTCTATAATATACAGAAGCACTGTGCACATTTACAGCCTAGAATGATGCTGTAGTTTGTGGTGCATAATCTCTACCAATGAAGTCACATTTTACCTGTCTCTCCTCGTATGCCTTTTGTTCCTGGATATCCTGGTTGGCCAGATGCAATGCTTGGGGAGCCTGCTTCACCTTTTGTTCCTGGAAAACCAGGTGATCCAGATCGTCCAGCTTCACTTAGACCTTTGTATAAAAAACATCAATTAGTAAGCATTAGCCAATAAAAAATGTGTTTGTATTTCTTTACTAATCAAAATATACTAAAGTGTAATATGAAGCATTTGGCTTGAAGTCAGTGGGAGACATCACCAAGAAATATCTTGATGATAATTTGCAGATGTCCAAGAAGGTTCCACACAAACTAATCAATTAACAGAAAAGATAAAAGGAAGAAAAAAAAAGGGGGGAAATGTCTATTTGTTCTTCAGAACCTAAAGGGGGTGCAAAATTCCTTAAAGGGACATTAAACAAATAAATAAATGCTGGACAGAATGATGTAATCAAAGCATAGATTAGCAATATTTATATGTAGATGTATTTTTAAAATAATGTATTACTAGTCTAAATATTGAAGACATAAGTGTTAGTGTCTTTAAAATAATGAGTGTCACTATGTTGCAACCTAGGTTACTCTATCTAATCCTTACTTCTGAGGCAAATTAGGGAGATATATAATTGAGTTCCAAGAGTGTGCAAACAATGATTGTGTGGAAAATAGAACTGAAGTCTGAGGTCTAAACTTACAGGAAATATATTGGAAAGCTGTTTTGCCATGCATAATTAAAACAGGTTAGTACAATCTCTATTTGTTTTATGTCCCTCTAAATAAGTGATCTGTTGTACCAAATAAAATGACCAAATCATGAAGCAGAATAACTCATGGTATATTGCCAATCACCATTTTATGTCATGAAAACAACTCTTGGGACTTTTCAGAAGTGTTTGTCTCTACTTGTAGTGTAGTATTTAATCTTACCAGGTGTTCCCGGCGACCCTCGAGTTCCGGGCAGACCATTTAATCCATCCAAACCATTTAATCCTGGAAATCCTGCACCAAAAATTCAGAGTAGTCACTAAACAATTGATAGCAATGAAAATACAAGATTTCTATTAAATAATAATAAAAGGGTGATCCATAAATACGGGTATCTGCGGATCCCCATAAGCATGCAATGTAGCTTATATGTTATTAACAAACCTTGTAAACATAAATACAATCTTTATTAGCACAGATAAAGCTGTATCATATGGAATTACTGTTGGTCTTTTAGGCCAAAATAAGTAAGTAAATAAAGACATAAACAAACAAAGGAAATCCATGCTTTGGAAAAGTATTGTTAGAGTCAGATTTAAAATCTTTGGCATCTGCACATTATTTAGTATATCCGGCAGCTACATACAGAGATATGACAGTACCTTTAATTCCTGCAGAACCAGGGGATCCTGGGAAACCTGGTGGTCCTGGTGGCCCTGGGTTTCCTACTAGCCCTGGATTACCTCTAAAACCCTGAAGTCCTGGGGTTCCTAACAATAAAGCACAGGATCTACTTTAACATTCTGATTTTAAAAATGAACGAAAAACATTAATAAAATCATCAATCTAGTCTATTTCTTGCCAGGTATTTGAATATAACCATAAATGTATTGCTGGAAAGAGTTTTTGTACCAATGCGTTAAGCTGAAAAATAGCATCATTTTATCTAGCAATCCTTCACTAAAAGATTACCATAAAAATGAATAAATAAATGATTAAGCCATTAATGACCAAAGCAATGTAGTATATACATGTAAACACTTGATGAAAGAGAAACTCAAGTCAAAATATTATTCTAAATTAAGGGTCCTAATTACTAACATGCGAGCGGACATGATCCGATATTGCTGATAATGTCTGCCGCACATCGCTGAATGCCAACAGCGTACGCTGTCGGCATTTATCATTGCACAAGCAGCTCTTGTGAACTGCTGGCGCAATGCCGCCCCCTGCAGATTCGCGGCCAATCGGCCGCTAGCTGGGGGTGTCAATCAACCCGATCGTATTGGATCGGGTTGATTTCAGGCGATGTCTGTCCGCCTCCTCAGAGCAGGCAGACAGGTTATGGTGCTGCTTCATAACTGGTGTTTCTGGCGCTTGTCAGAAACACGGCCCTTCAAGCTCCGTTCGGAGCTTGATAAATGGGAAGCATAATGTTCAGTTAAAAAAGGCAATATAAATGTACTATTTATTTTGCCTGTTTTAACTTTAATTAACTATTGCACCTTAGGCCTTTCCTACTCACTGATTGCTTAGACCAGTTTAGGAGTTAATTTACATATGGCGTGTAATTGGCCACAGCATATGAGATTTTATATATATATATATATATATATATATATATATTTATATAATATACACACATGCACACATACATAAATACATACATAACATTAATATAATGCCGCTTTAAAGAAAAACTTGCTACATATACAGATTTAATGCTGTTTGAAACCAACCCAACCTACCATTGCTGTCCAGATATCAATTAACTATATACAGCAGCTTTTTAATAATGGGTTAAATGGTAGTTATTTCAGTGCATCTATAAATCACCTGGCTGTCCTGCTCGTCCAAACTCTCCTAATGAACCCTTTTGACCAGGGCTTCCAGAGTTTCCTACTGTACCAACATCTCCCGGTTGTCCATCAAATCCTCTTGCTCCTGTAAAAAAAGGGCAGATAACATGCTTAATGTTTTGCAAACACTCAGTTTCCAGAAGTTTATGATAAAGACTAAATCACCAACTAAAACGTATCTGTTAAAACTATCAGTGTTTGTGCTCCATGTATAAAGCAGTGTAACATGAATATGCGAGCCTGCTTCCCGCAATGTAAGAAACAGCGGTCATTAGAACACTGCTTCTTACAATCTTCGCCACCTCTGAGGTGGCGAAGCAAAATCCCAGATTGCTCGCTTGCTCTCGGTGATTGACAGTCTCCTCTTGCACGATTGGTGAAGGGGCGTGCATCACACACTTCGATGAGTGTTTAAGGATGCAAACGGGCAAACAGATCCACTGCCCATATGCAGCAAAGGTGTGCGGACTGCTTCTCAAGTTGAGAAGTTGTCTGCATGACATTTAACACATGGGGCCCTTGTGTTTATAGTTTTAGCCCATTGGTTTTGCCAACTCAAGGATCAGATAATGAACTGTAAAACAATGATAATCAAAATGATGGCAACAAGCCCTGTCTACTCCAGGAACATCGTTATAGGCTCCTCTAGATAAGGCAAGTGGTGAGAGTTGTTTAGATATTAAAAACAGTAAATATGGCATTAACGCATTCAAAATCTCCCCACCCTCACCTAGCATGTTAACTTATTGGAAGACTGCAGAAAAACATAAAATGATACAGTGTTTATGACCCTTTAACATTTATAAACAATTAGTCTGTCTCCAGTTAACATTCATTATAATGAAATTGCTGCAGGAATCCTATTCATTTGAATGAAGTTCTTCATGTAGTTCTGTGCTATACTATTAATAATAATGGTTTACTTCTAGTGTTAAAAAGTGCTAAATGTTACAGTGGTATTTTGGATTGTGCTTTCAATAAAATCACAATGAGCTTGCTTATAGCGCTCTCTGTGCTATCCATTAAAAGTATAGGGTGTGCAAAAAAAGTTAAACCTAGGTTATGATCCTTTGGTTAAAATATTTAACCATCCACTTATACTACCATATTGTGCGATATTCTCTGCGCACGTTTGTGCAAAAGATAATGCCTTATTGATTACTCTTTATTTGCAATCTAATTTGTTACATTTAACTAAATGCTTGCTTCTATTATGAGTTTTGTTATTTATCATGCAGCAATATTTTGTTTTGTGTATGACATACCTGGGACCCTGCCATACAAGCAATAATACATGTAATTTTATCCAAAGTGCACTGTAAAGGGCTCTCAATTCCAAGAAAAATGTGGATGAAATATCACTAGCATGGACCATTCCTGTGAATTAATTCTAGAAACCATTAAGGAGAACCTTAATGCTAAAAACAAGGTACCTATATACATACATAGCTGGGGGAACTAACTTTACACTGAATACAATCACATTTATAATGTTTCCCTGCATCATACAAGTGAGGTGCAATGTAGAATTTGTATTATGCATTGAACAATCAGAAAATATGGTTATACTTAGAAGCCTCATAAAACAAAGTCTATGTTTGCTCATCAGATGATTGACAATTGACAAACGCTTCTCTGCTAATCCATTGCTAAGATACGTTTTGTGAGTCTGTTGATATGCTACTAACTATTCAATAATTACACAGCTCATAGTCATTACAGCTACTGAAATAATGATCTGCTTTTGGGACATTCTTTAAAAGAACATGAGACCCAAAATGTTCTTTCGTGATTCAGACAGAGTATACAATTATAAAATGTTTTTTATTATAATTTATTTGTATAGCGCCGCCAAATTCCATAGCGTTGGGTACAATGATAGGGGTATACAATGACAAGGATTTGTGCTAAAATACAAAACATATCAAAACTAAACAAATCTAGTACAGGAGGAAGAGGGCCCTGCTCCGGAGAGCTCACAGTCTGCAGGTTTAGGGTGCAGAGACATAAGGTTAGGGTAGCTTGTCACATCGGTTGTAGTTGCAGAAGTAAATCAGGCAGTTCATGTATTAGTTTGGTTAGGATGAGAGATGGAGGAGAGATGGTAAGCTTCTATTATTATTATTATTATTGGCTATTTGTAGAGCGCCAGCAGATTCAGCAGCACTATAAACAAAAGGTGGCATACAACAAAACATTTACGGGTATAGGGCCCTGCCAAGAGTCGCACTGTGGTAGTCAGCTCTTAAGAAGGTGATCTACAAACACCTGGACTCTTAGGCTTAAATGTTGTAAACATCCCTGAACAGTAGAGTCTTTAGGGAGCGCTTGAAGCTTTCAAAACTAGGGGAGATTCTTGTGGAGTGAGGCAGAGAGTTCCACAAGATGGGAGCCAGTCTGGAGAAGTCCTGTAAACCGGAGTGTGAGGAGGCAACAAGAGAGGAGGAGAGTAGGAGGTCGTGAGCAGAGCGAAGGGGGCAGGAGGGAGAGTATCTGGATACAAGGTCTGAGATATAGGGGTGGGGAAACAGTGCAGTTGAGGGCTTTGTATGTCAGAGTGAGAATGTTGTGTTTAATCCTACAGGCAAGAGGAAGCCAGTGAAGGGATTGGCAGAGAGGTGCAGCAGATGAAGAGCAACGTGTAAAGAAGATGAGCCTGGCAGAGGCATTCATTTTGGATTGTAAAGGAGCTAGGCGGCAGCTGGGGAGACCAGAGAGGACAGAGTTGCAGTAATCGAGGAGGGAAAGGATGAGAGAGTGGATTAAAATCTTAGTTGTGTCTTGTGTAAGGAAATGTCTAATTTTAAATATGTTTTTAAGGTGGAAGCGGCAGGCTTTATCCAAGGACTGAATGTGAGGAGTGAAAGAAATATCTGAGTCAAATGTGACCCCAAGTCATCGGGCATGCGGGGTGGGGTAATGATGGAGTTCTCAACAGTTATAGAGAGATTGGGGGTGGAGATTTTGGAAGAAGGGGGGAAAATAAAGATCTCAGTTTTGGAGAAATTTAGCTTGAGGTAGTGAGAGGACATCCAGGGAAAGATGTGAGAAAGACAGTTAGTGACACGGGTTAGCAAGGAAGGAGATAAGTCTGGTGCAGAGAAGTAGATTTGGGTGTCGTCGGCATACAAATGATATTGGAAACTGTGGGATTTAATTAGGGAACCTAATGATGATGTGTAGATTGAGAAGAGAAGGCGACCGAGGGCAGAGCCTTGCAGTACCCCGACAGAAAGTGGTGACGGGGCAGAGGAGGCCCCAGAGAAGGCTACACTAAAGGTACGGTTTGACAGGTAGGAAGAGAACCCTGAGAGGGCTGTGTCACAGATGCCGAAGGATTAGAGGGTTTGGAGCAAAAGAGGGTGGTCAACAGTATCAAAGGCTGCAGACAGATCAAGGAGGATAAGCAGAGAAAAGTGGCCTTTTGATTTTGCTGTAAGTAGGTTGCTGGTAACCTTAACGATTGCAGTGGGTCAAGGAGGGAGTTTAATGTAAGGAAATGGGATAGGCGTGCATATACTAGCTTTTCGAGAAGCTTTGAGGCAAGAGGGAGGAGGGAAATAGGGTGGTAGTTGGATGGGGAGGTTGGATCAAGGGAAGGTTTTTTTGAGAATAAGTGTGACCAGTGCATGTTGCAGAGCTGAGGGAAATATACCGGTGCTGAGGGAGAGGTTGAAAATGTGTGTGAGTATAGGGGTAAGGGTAGAAGAGAGGAAGGGGAGTAGCTGTGAGGGGATAGGGTCAAGGGGACAGGTAGTGAGTGAGGTGGGAGCACAGTATAAGTGCAGAAACTTCTTCCTCAGTAACAGGGGAGAAAGAGCTAAGTTTATGGCTATGTGGGTTATAGTTGATTGCGAGCAATTGAGGGGGTAAGAGCATGGAAGTATGTTGAGAGCTGATTTAGTTTCTGATGGAGTCGATTTTGCTATTGAATTGGCTGGCAAAGTCTTGAGCTGACAGAGAAGTTGTATTAGGAGGTGGGGGTGGGTGGAGAAGAGAATTGAAAGTGGCAAACAGACGTTTTAGGTTTGAAGAAAGAGTAGAGATAAGAGCATAGAAGTAATGTTGCTTATAGAGATTAAGGGCAGAATAGTAGGAGTACAAGATAAATTTGTAATGAAGAAAATCAGCTGAACACCGAGATTTTCTGCAGTGCCACTCAGTAGTACGGGGACATCTGCGTAGGTACCGTGTGAGAGGAGTATGCCAGGGCTGAGGATGAGTGTGTGATTTCCGAACTATGGTAAGAGGAGCCAGATTGTCAAGGACGGATGTAAGGGTGGAATTATAGTGGCAGATAGATTGGTCAGGGCAGGAAAAGGAGGAGAAGGATGAGAGGAGAGGTTCGAGGGAATTAGCAAGCTGTTGCTGATCTAATGACTTAATGCTTCTGTGAAGTTTGGTGTGAGGAGTAGAAGGAGGGAGAGTTGTTGGGTGGGATGATATGTTGCAAGTGAGGAGATGGTGGTCAGAAAGAGGAAAAGGGGAGTTTGTGAATTTTGAAATAGTGCATCGATAGCTAAAGATCAGGTCAAGTGAGTGGCCGTCTTTGTGAGTGGGAGAATCAGTCCATTGTGACAAACCGAAAGAGGAAGTGATTTGCAGAAGTTGTTTTGCAGAGGAGGCAGTGGGATTGTCAAGAGGGATGTTGAAGTAACCAAGAATGAGGGCGGGGGTGTCTGAGGAAAGGAAGTAAGGTAGCCAGTAGCCAGGCAGCCAAGTGATCTAGAAATTGAGTTGAGGAGCCAGGGGGTCGGTATATGACTGCAACACTTATAGAGAGGGGAGAGAATAACCAAATCATGTGGGTTTTGAATCCGGAAAATGTGAGGGAAGAAATGGGATGTATTTGTTGAAAAGTGCAATGAGAGGAAAGTAAAATACCTACATCACCTCCTTGTCTATTACCAGACCTAGGAGTGTGGCTGAAGTGGAGAAACCCATGTGACAGAGCAGCAGTGGATGCTGTGTCTAGGGGAGAGAGCCAGGTTTCTGTTAGGGCCAGAAGGTTTAGGGAGCGGGAGATAAAGAGGTCATGTATAGAAGTGAGCTTGTTTCAAACAGAGCGAGAGTTCCAGAGTGAACAAGTGAAAGAGGTAGTGGCTTTTGATGCAAGAGGAATGTGAGTAAGGTTTGCAGAGTTTTGTTTTCTGAGTCTATGGGACGGTACACATGGATGTGCACGGCTAGGAAGTGGTTGGGGACCAGGATTAGGGGAGATGTCACCAGCAGTTAGTAAAAGCAAGAGGCAGAGTTACATGAGATGAGATACAGATTTGCAGTAATGAGACGTTTTTGAGACGAGGTGCAGGGGGGAGAGAGAGTGTTTAGGAATAGGTGAAGTTCATGAGTACAAAAGTAAAGTGAGTTTAAGAGAGATGAGCTAATGAACAATGCAGATGGAGAGGGAGAAGGAGTAATTGAATAATGTAGTTTGTTAAAGAGACAAGAGGTAGCAAAAAGGAATATGAAAATATTGAGCATTTTTACAAAAGTGGGAACCAATTAAACACATAAGACACAGTATTACAGCAGCAATTGCATAAGGAAACAATGAGATCCATAAAACATAATATTACAAAAGTACTTGCCCCTTGCCCAATCCTTGTTCAATTCTTGTATAATTCTTTTCTTAATGCCTCACTTATAAAATGTTCACTTCAAAAATGTGAACATGTGTTGTTGTAACAATGCACAGCCCAAGGTAATGTTAAATATATAGGCAGGGAAGTAAGTCTCTATGAATATGTGGGTTTTCAAGGAGCATCTGAAGCTATACAAGGTTGGACAAAGTCTTATGGAGCGGGGTAGAGAGTTCCAGAGGACAGGAGCAGCATGTGAGAAGTCTTGGAGACAGGAGTGGGACGTAGAGATAACAGGAGTGGAGAGACGTAGGTCAGAGGTTTTTCGAAGAGGACGGGATGGGGAATATTTCACAATGAGAGAGGAAATATAGTTGGGAGTTAGACTGTTGAGTGCTTTGTAAGTTAAGGTTAATACTTTAAATTGTATTCTGGAGTGTATGGGGAGCCAGTGTAGAGACTGGCAGAGCACAGCAGCTGATGTAGAGCGGCAACTTAGGTGGATGAGTCTAGCAGAAGCATTCATAATAGATTGGAGGGAGGAGAAGCAGTGTTTTGGAAGGACATTTAGAAGTAGATTGCAATAATCAATGCGTGACAAAATGAGGGAATGAATTAGTATTTTTGTAGTTTTTTGAGTAAGGAAGGGACGAATTCTGGAAATGTTGCGTAGGTGTGAACGTCAGGATTTGGTAAGTGCTTGTATGTGTGGGTTGAATGTGAGTTCTGAGTCAAGTGTGACCCCAAGACAGCGGACCTGGGGTGAGGTGTTGAGAATAGAGTCTCCAACCTTAAGAGAAATGTCAGGTGTTGGATGTCTCCAAGAGGGGGAAATAAGAAGTAGCTCAGTTTTGGACAGATTGAGTTGGAGGTAGTGTGAAGACATCCAAGAGGAAATTGCAGAGGCAGTTGGAAATCTGGTTTATGAAATTTACTTAATTCTCATGGTACTCTTTGTTGAAGAGATATCTAGATAGGTAGGGTGCACATTTCTAGAGCGGGGCATGACAGGAAACACTGCTGCCACCCATTATTCTTGCAAATGTATAACAGATATAAAACTGCTGTCATATATTGCTCCAGTCGCTTGCACATTGCTACACCTTCCTACCTGCTTTTCAACAAAGGAGGCTAAGAGAAAGAAGTAAATGTGATAATAGAAGTACATTAAAAAGTTTTTTTTTTTTAAATATTGCCCTCTTAGTCATAAAATATTTTTGGGAGGGTTTTATGTCCCATTAAAAAAAAAAAAACTATTATGCTAACTCACAATGCCTAACACTAAATAAATATGTTTTGAAGATTAAAAATATTACCTGGGATTCCGGCTGCACCAGTTTCTCCCCTTACTCCAGGACGACCAGGTTGTCCCCGAGAGTCACCTCGATCACCTTAAACACATAATGATAAAGACAGTGTGTCGCTAGAGCTCATGGTCTTTATTCTGTACCTATGTAGCTTTTCACGGGTTACAAAAATGGCATTCAAAACACATCACATGAAGGAGTTTGTAAAGAAAGGTCTCTGTGTCATTAGAACCCTATCTAACTGCTAGGATTGCCACCTCAGCCATGTTTTCCTGGACACTTATGAGTTACACATGCTGCAGGGTGTGCAGCGAAGAACATGTATTGTGTTTCTAGACAGCACTATTCATATTCCCCCCTGCACACCCTGCAGCATGTGTAACTTATAAGTGTTCTGTATTTTAAGGGACGGGTGGCAACCATTGTAGCTGCCACAGTTTATTTGTCATGTAAAGAAAAACATTGAAACATCTTACAACATAAACAAAAATGTAGTACGTTTTTAGTAAAAAAAAATTAGTAATTTTATCCCTGCAGCAACAGATTAACTTGAGGAAGTATCTGGTTCTCTTCCCTAAAAAGAACCAAGTCAACAACTGCTAATTTGATTTGCACAATCTAGAAACGAGACTCTCTTCTTACATGTATTGAGCGATCCTAGGGGGGAGATATTATTTGATTTAAGGTACATCCATCAGCAAACACAATATGGGATATGTTTGGCAGACTTCTTATGACCATATTATATAACTTTAAAGGGATCAACGGCCAGCAAAGTTGTTCTCCAGGGGTGAAGTTTCTCATGTTTTGTCTCCAATATAATGTTCACGAAGAACATTTTTCCATTTTTTAATGTTGTTCTGAGATAATATATCTCAAATTTCATAGGTTACAGCTGGCTTTGCTGAAGTGTCTCATTGCATTTTTTTAATAGTGATAACCAACTGTGCTTAAAGGGACACTAAACCCAAACATTTTCTTTCATGATTCCGATAGAGAATACAATTTTAAACAACACTCAAATTTTCTTCTATTATCTAATTTGCTTCATTCTTTAAATATCCTGTGTTGAAGAAATAGCAATGCACGTGGGTGAGCCAATCACACAAGGGGGCCTATTTAACAATGGTCTGTCAGACCTGATCCGACAGTGCGGATCAGGTCCAACAGACCTCGCTGAATGCGGAGAGCAATGCGCTCTCCGTATTCAGCATTGCACCAGCAGCTCACAAGAGCTGCCGGTGCAACGCCGCCCCCTGCAGATTCGCGGCCAATGGGCCGCCAGCAGGGAGGTGTCAATCAACCCGATTGTACTTGATAGGGTTGATTTGTGGCGATGTCTGTCCGCCTGCTCAGAGCAGGCAGATAGGGTTATGGAGCAGCAGTCTTTAGACCGCTGCTTCATAACTGGTGTTTCTGGCGAGCCTGAAACACGGGCCCTCAAGCTCCATCCAAAGCTTGATAAATGGGCCCCAAGGCATCTATGTGCAGCCACCAATCAGCAGCTACTGAGCCTATTTTTTCAGCAAAGCATACCAAGAGAATGAAGCAAATTAAATAATAGAAGTAAATTGGAAAGTTGTTTAAAATTGCATGCTCTTTCTAAATCATGAAAGAAAAATGTTGTGTTTCATGTCCCTTTAAGTAGGAATAGGTACTTTGATTGCATAAGTGCACAAATCTATTATTTTTTAGTACCAGAAGACTTAATTCTTCAAGAAATTTTGATATTGCCAACATTGTGAAACACACAAACACAGATTAATTAGACACTGCCCAACAAAATAAACAATGTATGCCACATTATAAAACCACTTACATGGGCACTCCTTATGTACAGCACATAAAGAATCTATATATGGTCCAAGGTACAGCGAGTGTGTGTCAGGCTTCTAGAACACACAGTGTGACTTGAAAGAGAGTGTATTGCAAAATTGTATCACTTGATCCCCTCTGATAAAAGGTGCCCTTGGCAGTTGCCTACATAGCCTAATGAGAAATCTGGATTTGCATGGAGCAAAGACTACAAATAAACAAATTATATCATTTTCATTCAAACCCTTTTATTGTAAAGAGTATAAAATATTTTATTTGAAATATATTATGGAGAAATTAAGTCTTTGTTGCCATTATAAAAACTATGTCTCCTTACCTTTTATTCCTGGTTGACCATTACTTCCAGGCAGTCCAGGATTACCAGGAAATCCATCATCACCCTACAAATCATGAGAATGACAACTTACATTAGTAATCAGCAGACATCGTTTAGTAAGTAGTAAAAAAAGGCAAATACAGTGCTCCATTACATGCATCCAAACTATTTAAAACCAGTAATTTATGATAGGATTAGCCATAGGCCACATTACATTACAGTCACACTTATGCAACAGATAATGCCCAGTATATCCATCATGCCCATATACAAATGACATGCAGATTGTTTAACACTTATCAGAAACCCCACTCTATCCAACTGCAAAACAAACACATGGGCTCCATCAACCCGTTGTGAATTTTAGTGATTGGCATCTATTATCTGTTGTTCAGGGTTCCAGTTATCCAGCTCAGCTGTGTTTGACTGTGATAATTTTGTTAACAAAAAAAGGCTCTTCCTGTTTTTCCAATATCAAAAAAAAAATCATAATGATTGAAATCAACCCCATAATGGTCTAATTTAAGTAAAAATTACATGCTCTAACAAAACAGAGTATATAATTTTTTGCATTACAATGTCAAATTCTTTACATATATAAAGTGTGGAATTGCTTTTTCAATAATTTTTTTCAGTTACTCATGTGCCTTACAAACCAGGCCAAAATGCATTTTCAAACAGGTAAGTACGACTAGTGAATTTGATAACTCAAACAAATCAATTAAAAACTGAAAAGAGTGGAATTCCTCTGCAGAGGGTTCTCGCGTAAAGCACTTCATGGGGTAGATTTAATAAGCAGCTGATGCTGCTTTCTACGCCCAAGGTCATAAGACCGCTACTCCTTAACTTGTCCGCCTTTTAGGTGCAATCATCCTGATCTGATACGATTGGCCGCGAATGTGCAGGGGGCAGCATTGCACAAGCATCTCTTGTGAAATGCTTGTGCAATGTTAAATGCCGATAGCATATGCTGTCGGCATTTAGCAATAAATTGACCCTCATGACTTTTTGCAATAAAATAAACTGGGTTTTCATATGATCTGTAATGGAATTGAATTTGTAAACAGCTGGTCATTCTGCAAAACAAAAACTATGTTCAAAGAGCTCTTCTGACAGATCAGAATACATTTAATACTTTTTATATATTTTGCTCACAATTTTTTAAACAAGACACATTTAAGATAAACTTCCCTATTTGGTCTGATTTCCTCAAAGGGGCAGTACCATAGTCATAACTCACACCTAGCCTAATCTGGCCTACAATTTGTGTTATAAAATGTAAGACAACATTTTCAGTCAGACATTTTATGATCTTTCTTTTAGGTAACAAAGATAATGAGTCCATTTCCTTTGCTTTCATTTCTGATTTCACCTCCTTGTTTTCCTTTTGTCAGTAGGACAGATTCATCAAGAAACCTTATAATTTCTCAGGTAAATCAACCAATTAGCATGCAGGGACAAATGTCATATGAGATTGCTGCTTTTAATCATTTTAAATAAATATTAGGGTAAAATGTTTTTACAAACCCCAGTAATTACACTATAATTTCTTAATTACTCCAATACAAAACATTTATTTGTCATCATTTCCACTGTTAAATATTCTTGGTATCTCCCTTACATTTTGACACATTTTCTTATTGAAGAGCCTGTAATAAAACAACAATATTTACATTAAGTCCGGGCATGCCAGGAAAACCAATTATTCCACGTTCTCCTTTGGGTCCTGGAAAGCCTGGTCGTCCATATGATCCAGGCAGCCCTGGGTTCCCTGGTAGGCCCTTCTCTCTTCCTGGAAAACCTGGAAGTCCAGCAGATCCACGAGTCCCCGAGGGGCCAGGTAAACCTTTATCACCTGAAATAAACAAACCTTGATAATTACCATAGAGGAAACACTTGAGAATAGTTTTAATTTTGAGAATGGCATAGCACAAATAGAAATATATTCACTGTAGGTTTTGTTTGGACAATTCGTTTTGGTTAACCAACAAAAATTTAAAGATTTTTAAAGAATTGATCTATGAAGATTATCCACCTATTCAACCATTCTTCAGGCAATCAGTATTCCATAGCATAAACTTGAATTTTTTTCTTACTCTTCTTACCTTGACAGTAACAGATTTTACAAGAAAGGGACAAATTACAAGGAACAAAATTAATTAATTAATTAATTAAATATAGTAAGAATAACAAATTAATAGAAATGTGATGCTAAAAAAATATAAAGGTTTAATATCAGACCAAGTAATTATTATTTAGCACAATGGTAAATTGATGATGACAAATCCTCCAAATAATGTACTAAAGAAAACTGAACACTGTGGGCAAGATTACAAATGATGCACAACGGACTTTGCACTAGCGCAACCACAATTTCGCGATCAATTTTTCTTCCGCTGATATTACAAGTCAGGAGAAACAGCCATTGCACTACCGAAATATTCCTTTCTGCATTAATCCATACCACAATCGAAGAGCTCACGCAAAGTGCTTTTTCTGAAACTAAAAAGTTTCACAAAACACAAGAAAAATAAATTACAAAAGTACACTTACACTCATAAACTAGACGATTAACCTCTAAACTGCCATCCCCTACATCGCAAACACTAAATAAAAGTATTAACCCCTAAGCCTTCATCCCCCGACATAAAAAACTACATAAAGTATTAACCCCTAAACCCCCATCCCCCACATTGCAAATTATCTAAAGAAACCATTAACCCCTAAACCGCCATCTCCCCACATCGCAAACTATCTAAAGAAATCATTAACCCCTAAACCACCATCCCTCCACAACGCACAGTAATAAACTAATAACTAAACCCCCTAACCTAACACCCCCTAACTTAACACCAGTTAAAATACCCATAAATTAAATTAAAACTATACTAACTACCTTAACAAAAAATAGAAACGTACCTGTAAAATAAAATTTAAACTCAAGCTTACCCTAAACAAAATCTAACATTACTTAAAAAATTAAAAAATTACAAAAAATTAAAAACCTAATATTACCAAAAAACCCTAGCCTTTATAGAAAATAAAAAACCTTACAATTAACACACAAAAAACTACCATTACAAAAAATAACAAAAGCTACCCTTACAAAAGCAATTTACCAAAAATAAAAAGAAATATTCCTATTCTAATACCCCCCAAAAAAACACCCCAAAATTAAAAAAAACAACCTATTCTACAAATAAACTACCAATAGCCCTTAAAAGGGCCTTTTGTAGGGCATTTCCCTAAAGCTAACAGCTCTTTTGCATTAAATAAAACAATTATACTCTAACATTATAACCACCACCCAACCTCCCCAAATAAAAAACAAACTAACTAAAAAAAAACTAAACTACCAATTGCCCCGAAAAGGGCATTTGGATGGGTATTGCCCTTAAAAGGGCATTTAGCTCCTTTTCTGCCCATAAAAAACAACACCTAATCTCAAAAAAAAAAACACCCAAAAAATAAACAAACTCTTACCCCAAAATTGGCACTCCCAATGATGATGGGCGGCGCTCCTTCTTTATCCATTGTTGGTCCATCTTCTTCCTGGCAGTGGTCCATTTTCTATCTTCATCCCGGTTGTGGTGGCGAGGTCAGCAGTGATGGTGGCGGCAACGTTGGTGGTCCTCTTCATCCTATCGACATTGAGCTCCCTCTTCATGTGGTCACCAGCAGCACACTGAGGATTGAATGCAAGGTACCCCTTTTATATAGGGGTACCCTTGCATTTCTAATGGCTGATTTGATTCTTCAAATTCAAATCAGCCAATAGGATGAAAGCTTTTTCATTTCATGTCGATCGAATTAAGAGGTCCACCGACGTTGCTGCCGCCATTGCCACTGACCTCGCCACCGCCAACGGAATGAAGATAGAAATGGACCACGGCCAGGAAGAAGATGTAGTTCGGGGTGGTTTTTAAGAATCATTTTGTTTATTTTTTTTATGGGCAGAAAAAGAGCTAAATGCCCTTTTAAGGGAAATGCCCTTTTTGGGGTAATGGGTAGTTTAGTTTTTTTAGTTAGCTTTTTTTATTTGGGGGGGGTTGTAATGTTAGGGGTTAATTGTTTTATTTAATGCAAAAGAGCTGTTAGCTTTAGGACAATGCCCTACAAAAGGCCCTTTTAAGGGCTATTGGTAGTTTATTTGTAGAATAGGAATATTTTTTTTTATTTTTGGTAATTTCATTTGTTATTTTTTGTAAGTGTAACTTTTGTTATTTTTGTAATGGTAGGTTTTTTGTGTAAATGTAAGGTTTTTTTATTTTTTGTATATTTTTTTTTAAGTAATGTTAGATTTTTTTTTAGGGTAAGCTAAGGTCTAAATTTTATTTCACAGGTAAGTTTTTATTTTTTTAAAGTAGTATAATTTTAATTTAATTTATGGGTATTTTAATTAGGGTTAAGTTAGGGGGTGTTAGGTTAGGTGGTTTAGTTATTAGTTTATTACTGTGCGTTGTGGGGGATGGTGGTTTAGGGGTTAATGATTTATTTAGATATTTTGCGTTGTGGGGGGATGACGGTTTAGGGATTAATGATTTATTTAGATAGTTTGCGTTGTGGGGGATGACGGTTTAGGGGTAACATTATTATTTAGTGTTTGTGATGTGGGGGATGGCAGATTAGGGGTTATAAGGCTAGGGACTTATGGTAGGGTATTAGGGGGGTTTTTCACTTTTTTTCTCCATTGTTTTTTTATTGGAGACCACATGCACGAGCACAACAAAACTTCAGTAACGATGTTTGCGATTCATAGGCTACCACTAGTAAAAAAATATTTTTTTCAACTTGTAATACAAGCGGATCCCGGGAATCACAAAAACAATATCACTAGCGTTTTTTTCGCTAACGGTAAATTTAGATTTATCACAAGACTTGTAATCTTGCAGTGTAAGTCTAAAATCAATGTATAGCATAAATGTAGCACTCAGAGTAAGGTGTTTATCATTTGCTCCCTCACTCTTCCCGTATCAACTCCTACTTAAACCTAATAAACAAAAACAAGACTGAACACAGAACACTGCAGCATAACAATGGAGATTTTTAACACAAGAGAGAGCATTCTTGATAAGATTCATAATAAATTAAACAAAAAATCTAATGCAAATATACAATCTGAAATGGTTTCAAAGGATGAGGAACAAATCCTAAACGATTTAGAAAATAAAATGACAAAAGAAATTAAACAAAAATTGGAAAAGCATTTCTCAACAAGGAATGAGAGAAGCTGGTATAATAAGGATAGGAACAGCCCAGAGAGACATCCATACTATAGACATGATTTCAGGAGTAATAATCACAATCACTTGCTATTTAGAAATAGGGAAAGAGGGCACCACCCAGAAGAACAAAGAAACAACAGAGTTTCACACACATATTATAATGTTGACTCACATAAAAAATGGACACCTAACTATCACCTAGATTACGAGTTTTGCGATAGGGTTAAAAAGCAGCGTTGGCCGGTCCTAATGCTGCTTTTTAACGCCCGCTGGTATTACGAGTCTTGCAGGTACAGGTGTGTACTGCTCACTTTTTCGGCCAGACTTGGAAATACCGCAAATCCACTTACGTAAATTGTGTATCCTATTTTTTCAATGGGACTTGCATAGCACCGGTATTATGAGTCTGACAAAAAATGAGTGGTAGACCCTCTCATGTCAAGCCTAGTACCGCATTTAAAGTCAGTAGTTAAAAGTTTTACACTACAACGCCGTAGCATAAAACTCTTAACTAAAGTGCTAAAAAGTACACTAACACCCATAAACTACCTATTAACCCCTAAACCGAGGCCCTCCCACATCACAAACACTATAATAAAATTCTTAACCCCTAATCTGCCGAACCGGACATCGCCGCCACTATAATAAATATATTAACCCCTAAACCGCTGCACTCCCGCCTCGCAAACACTAATTAAATATTATTAACCCTTAATCTGCCGCCCCCAACGTCGCCGCCACTATATTAAAGTTATTAACCCCTAAATCTAAGTCTAACCCTAACCCTAACACCCCCTAACTTAAATATAATTAAACTAAATCTAAATAAAAAATACTATAATTAACTAAATTACTCCTATTTAAAACTAAATACTTACCTATAAAATAAACCCTAATCTAGCTACAATATAACTAATAGTTACATTGTATCTAGCTTAGAGTTTATTTTTATTTTACAGGCAAGTTTGTATTTATTTAACTAGGTAGAATAGTTACTAAATAGTTATTAACTATTTAATAAACTACCTAGCTAAAATAAATACACATTTACCTGTAAAATAAGACCTAACCTAAGTTACACTAACACCTGACACTACACTATAATTAAATTAATTCCCTAAATTAAAAACAATTAAATACAATTAAATAAAATTAGCTAAAGTACAAAAACAAACACTAAATTTCAGAAAATAATAAACAAATTACAAGATTTTTAAACTAATAACACCTAATCTAATCCCCCTAACAAAATAAAAAAGCCCCCCCAAAATAAAAAAAAGCCCTACCCTAAACTAAATTACAAATAGCCCTTAAAAGGGCCTTTCTTTTACAAAGATATGACAAGTCCACGGATGTCATCCTTACTTGTGGGATATTAACCTTCTGCTAACAGGAAGTGGCAAAGAGTACCACAGCAGAGCTGTATATATAGCCCCTCCATTCCCCTCCACCCTTAGTCATTCTCTTTGCCTGTGTTATACTAGGAAGACATGGTAAAGTGAGGTGTTAGTTTTAGTTTCTTCAATCAACAAGTTTTTTATTTTAAATGGTACCGGTGTGTATTTTCCTCAGGGGGATATGGAAAAAGATTTCTGCCCTGAGGTTGATGATCTTAGCATTTGTAACTAAGATCCACGCTGGTTCCCACAAGACTTCTGAAGGTAACCATGAGACATCTTCAGTGTGGAGACCGGTTTCATGCTACAAGCAGCATTATGGTATGTGCAGCCTTTTTTTATTCTGAGGAGACTTGATATATCAGAACTGGCTGGCATTTATTTCCCTGTATGGGAATGGGGTAAGCAGTATTCCTATGTTATATAAAGGGTATTACTGGAATCCCTAATTTTATTTAAAGGTGCATTGTGTGGCACTATGGGCATTATAATAAAAAGAAAAACGATACATAACGTTTTTTCTGATATTTATATATTTATTTACTGGTGCATTTGAGGGGTTGTATGGCACTAGCTGATTTTACTTAGGTGTGAAACCGCTTTCCATGCGGTTGTGTTTGGGCCTACTTCGGCATCGACCTCAAGGGGCGTGGCCTATTTTTCACGCGTTCAGATGCGCACTTCCTTCAGGCTAGGCAGCAGCAAGCAGTAACTCTGGTGGCTCCTGGACTGTGCAAGCTGGTCTGAAGTATTGGGAAGTTTTTTCGAAGTACCCTGGGGGCAGGTAGGCACCACAGCAGAGCAAATTTTTAAATAATTTAACGTTATTTGATCATTTTTGGAAAAATTGTTCACTTTTTCTTTTCTTAAAGGCACAGTACACGTTTTTTCTAAAGATTATTTTATGCTATAAATAAGTGTTTAAACAACTTTTGTGGTATTACTAGTCTGTTCAACATGTCTAACATTGAGGATTCTCATAGTTCTATGTGTTTTGGAAGCAACCCCCTCTAACATTGTGTAACTCTTGTAGGGCCTTACAATGTAAAAAGCATATTTTAAATAAAGTAAGTGTGCCTAAGGATGATTCTCAGTCTGAAGAGAATCAGGATATGCCATCCAATTCTCCCCAAGTGTCACAACCTTTATTGCCCACACAAGCGACGCCTAGTGCGTCTAATTCTTTTACTCTGCAGGAGATGGCTGCAGTAATGTCAACTACCCTTACAGAGGTATTGTCTAAATTACCAGTGTTGCAGGGTAAACGCAGTAGGTCAGGTATTAATGTAAATACTGAATCCTCTGATGCTTTATTAGCTATTTCCGATGTTCCCTCACAGTGCTCTGAGTTGGGGATCAGGGAATTACTGTCTGAGGGTGAAATTTCTGATTCAGGGAATGTTTTACCTCAGACAGATTCGAAAGCTATGTCATTTAAATTTAAGCTTGAACACCTCCGCCTGTTACTTAGGGAGGTTTTAGCGACTCTGGATGATTGTGACCCTATTGTGATTCCTCCAGAGAAATTGTGTAAAATGGATAAATATTTGGAAGTACCTACTTACACTGATGTTTTTCCGGTTCCTAAGAGAATTTCGTAAATTATTAGAAAGGAATGGGATAGACCAGGTATACCGTTTTCTCCCCCTCCTAATTTTAAGAAGATGTTTCCCATATCAGATACCATTCGGGACTCATGGCAAACGGTCCCTAAGGTAGAGCTAGCTATATCTACCCTAGCTAAGCGTACTACTATACCCATTGAGGATAGTTGTGCTTTTAAAGACCCTATGGATAAGAAATTAGAGGGTCTACTAAAGAAATTATTTGTTAATCAGGGTTTTCTTTTACAACCTACAGCTTGCATTGTTCCAGTAACTACTGCAGCAGCTTTTTGGTTTGAAGCTCTAGAAGAGTCTCTTAAGGTTGAGACTCCATTAGATGACATCTTTGATAGAATTAAGGCTCTCAAGCTAGCTAATTCTTTTATTACTGACGCCGCTTTTCAAATTGCTAAATTAGCGGCTAAAAATGCAGGATTTGCTATTTTAGCACGTAGAGCATTGTGGCTCAAATCTTGGTCTGCTGATGTGTCATCAAAACATAAGCTTTTAGCTATTCCCTTTAAAGGCAAGACCCTTTTCGGGCCAGAATTGATGGAAATCATTTCTGATATTACAGGAGGTAAAGGCCATGCCCTACCTCAGGATAAGTCAGTTAAAATGAGGGGTAAACTTTCGGAACTTTAGAGGAGGACCCCCCGCTTCTTCTTCTTCTTCCTCAAAGCAGGAAGGGAATTTTACCCAATCTAAGTCAGTCTGGAGACCTAATCAGAACTGGAATAAGGGTAAACAATCCAAAAAACCCGCTGCTGCTCCTGCAATCAGCCAATAGGATTGAGCTGGAATTCTATTGGCTGTTCCAATCAGCCAATAGAATGCCAGCTCAATCCTATTGGCTGATTGCATCAGCCAATAGGATTTTTCCTACCTTAATTCCGATTGGCTGATAGAATTCTATCAGCCAATCGGAATTGAAGGGATGCCATATTGGATGACATCACTTAAAGGAACCTTCATTCTTCAGTCGCTGTGGAAAGAAGAGGATGCTCCGCGTCGGATGTCTTAAAGATAGACCCGCTCCTGGCCGGATGGATGAAGATAGAAGATGCTGTCTGGATGAAGACTTCTGCCCGTCTGGAGGACCACTTCGCCCGGCTTGGATGAAGAATTCTCCCGGCATTGTTGAGGACTTCGGACCGGTTGGATGAAGACTTCTCCCGGTAAGGTGATCTTCAAGGGGTTAGTGTTAGGTTTTTTTAAGGGGGTATTGGGTGGGTTTTAGAGTAGGGTTGGTTGTGTGGGTGGTGGGTTTTAATGTTGGGGGGATTTGTAATTTTTTTTACAGGATAAAGAGCTGATTACTTTAGGGCAATACCCCGCAAAAGGCCCTTTTAAGGGCTATTTGTAATTTAGTGTAGGGTAGGGCTTTTTTTTATTTTGGGGGGGCTTTTTTATTTTGTTAGGGGGATTAGATTAGGTGTAATTAGTTTAAAAATCTTGTAATTTGTTTATTATTTTCTGTAATTTAGCGGGTTTTTTTTGTACTTTAGCTAATTTTATTTAATTGTATTTAATTGTTTTTAATTTAGGGAATTAATTTAATTATAGTGTAGTGTTAGGTGTTAGTGTAACTTAGGTTAGGTTCTATTTTACAGGTAAATTTGTATTTATTTTAACTAGGTAGTTAGCAAATAGTTAAAGGGATACTAACCCCACATTTTTTTTCTTTCATGATTCAGATAGAGCATGCAATTTTAAGCAACTTTCTAATTTACTCCTATTATCAATTTGTCTTTGTTCTCATGTTATCTTGATTTAAAAAAGCAGTAATAAAAAGTTAGGAGCCGGACCATTTTTAGTTCAGCACCTTGGTAGAGCTTGCTGATTGGTTTGCTACATTTAGCCACAAATCAGCAAGTGCTACCCAGGTGCTGAACAAAAAATGGTCCGGCTCTAAAGCTTACAGTACTGCTTTTTCAAATCAAGATAGCATAAGAACAAAGAAAAATGATAATAGGAGTAAATTAGAAAGGTGCTTAAAATATCATGCTCTATCTGAATCATGAAAGAAAAAAATTGGGTTTAGTATCCCTTTAATAACTATTTAATAACTATTTTACCTAGTTAAACTAAATACAAACTTGCCTGTAAAATAAAAATAAACCCTAAGAAAGCTACAATGTAACTATTAGTTATATTGTAGCTAGCTTAGGGTTTATTTTACAGGTAAGTATTTAGTTTTAAATAGGAATAATTTAGTTAATGATAGTAATTTTATTTAGATTTATTTAAATTATATTTAAGTTGGGGGGGTTAGGGTTAGACTTAGGTTTAGGGGTTAATAACTTTATTATAGTGGCGGCGACGTTGGGGGCGGCAGATTAGGGGTTAATAAGTGTAGGTAGGTTGTGGCAACATTGGGGGCGGCAGATTAGGGGTTAATAAATATAATGTAGGTGGCGGCGGTGTCCGGAGCGGCAGATTAGGGGTTAATAATATAATGTAGGTGGCAACAATGTCGGGGGCGGCAGATTAGTGGTTAATAAGTGTAATATTAGGGGTGTTTAGATTCAGGGTTTATGTTAGGGTGTTAGGTGTAGACATAACTTTTATTTCCCCATAGGAATCAATGGGGCTGCGTTAGGAGCTAAACGCTGCTTTTTTGCAGGTGTTAGACTTTTTTTCAGCCGGCTCTCCCCGTTGATTCCTATGGGGAAATCGTGCACAAGCACGTTTCACCAGCTCACCGCTAACGTAAGCAGCGCTGGTATTGGAGTGAGATGTGGAGCAAAATTTTGCTCAACGCTCACTTCTTGTCTGTTAACGCCGGGTTTGTAAAAACCTGTAATACCCGCGCTGTCTGTAAGTGAGCAGTGAACATAAACTGCCCGTTAGCACCGCATATCTTCTAATGCAAAACTCATAATCTAGCCGTATAGAAATTATCAATCAGACACACAGAGAGGTTGGAGAAACCCTAATAAAGAATACCAAAATTTGGACAAACCACGTGAATATAGTAAAAACACGAACACACAAAGGAATGGTAACAATGGGTCACTCATACACATAATAGATTCAGTTTACTAACAGAAGATCCCGGTGAAAATGACACACAAACTCCCACACCAAAAGCTAATACTTCTAGAAATACTTTTTTAGAGGAAGGCCCAATACAATCACACGATCCACAAAAAGGAAAAAGAAGATTTAGAGGATGTAGAGGAAGGGGAAATGGAAGGGAGAAAAGCAACAAAAAAGTCCAAGTAGAAACAAAAGGGATATTTATTTAATTTAAGTCAAATTATCCTGAACCAAGAACAAACAGCAGTCCTTAACAAAGGTTTATCCTTTGCCCCGGCATGTAAACTCAACAAATTTGAGAGACTAGTAAATGTTAAAGGGACACTAAACCCAAATGTTTTCTCATGATTCAGATAGAGCAGGCAATTTTAAGCAACTTTCTAATTTACATCTATTATCAATATTCCTTCGTTCTCTTACTATCTTTATTTAAAAAGCAGGAATGTGATGCATAGGAGTCGGCCCATTTTTTATTGAGAACCTGGGTTATGCTTGCTTATTGGTGGGTAAATGTAAGCCTCCAATAAGCAAGCGCTATCCATGGTGCTGAACCTAAAATGGGCTGGCTGCTAAGATTTACATTCCTGCTTTTAAAATTAAGATAGCAAGAGAACGAAAAAAAAATGATGATATGAGTAAATTAGAAAGTTGCTTAAAATTTCATGTTCTATCTGAATCATGAAATAAAAAAAATTGGGTTCAGTTTCCCTTTAATCAATTCACTAGAAAATTAGCCCTTAAGAAATATTTTAGGAAAAACCCCTTTAAAAATAAGATCATGGGGCGTGTCCTAGCAGGCGCCATGATCAGTCACCAGAAGAGAAGCTCCTCACAAATTTGAAAAATCTAACTGTTTACCAGTATATGTACCTACTTCTTTTCTATCAAAACAAGATGTCCTGGTAGGGGAAACTCTGCTGAATCGTTTACTACCAAATATTATCTTTATTCCTACTGCCAGCAGCATAATAATTCTCAAGAGGAGCGTATCAAGCATGGCGGCCTAGATAGAAAAACATCCACAACACCCCCCCCCCGGTTCGCCGGGGTTAGCAGGACTAAACAGCTGGTCTAGCTTACTGAGAGCCTGAGTTCACTCTGGGGGCTATTCAAAGATTGCACCACAGCTACCATCTTTTAAGGAGGTTGGATAATACCCTAGAACGCAACATGGATGCCCTAGCAGCTGTGGATAACTGGGAGCGCACTTTATGCAATGCGATCTCGCAAAGCTATGACCAGCTGCAGAAGGAATTTCGCTCCTTACTTTTGGCCATTACGGATCAATGTGCCGCTCCCCCCCCGGCGTCCTCTGTGGGCCGCCTAGGGCCGGATAAGATCTTCCCTCACTTGGAGCTACCGGCAAAGTCTGAATGCCCTCCTGCTAGATTCTTCAGGGCCCGTGAGATTGCTGCGTCACAGTGCCCTACTTCTGGCACCACGGACATTGAGTCTGAGGTGACTGACCTATTCAATGTAATGGCGCCAATGATCGCTCCCAAAAAGAATCCTGATACGAACCGGATCTGCTGGGGCCAAGATAAGCTAGCAACCTACATTTCAGAGTATAACAGGTCTGCTCTGCTGGTCCTGAGGAACTTTCTTTCTACTTTACAGAGTGAGGATAATTGTGACACGAGAAAGCCTAATCATGCAGCGGGTCGCAGTGCTGCAGCAAGTCTGCCCTCCCAGCTGAACATTATCCTTCCCTACATAAGGCTTGGTATTGGATAAAACCAATAATAGACACAGAGTTCATACCCTCCAGATTGGGACAAGATGGACGCTAGTAACTATTTCTAGCTTACCTTAGGCTAAGAGCCCTGTTTTAATTTACTTATGGTTTCTCAGCTATAATGTTATTACACACTGCATTGTATTTTCCCTCAAAAGTCTCTAGACACAATTTTACAGTATAACACTAAGTTATGGATAGTGTGGTTTTGTGTTAACCTTGTCTTCTGTTTTGTTATGTTTTTTTAGAGGTAGATTGTAGATTCATGTACTTCTCCCTACCCTCCTCTAAAGTCTAGACATGCAGGTACAAATGTATTATTTCTGCTAGGTTCATGTTTGCCACATATTCCTAAATCGTTGCAGCAATTCTGCTAGTGCTAAGGGGGACTTTATTATACTCTGCTAGCTATCATATCCTTAGATGAATAGGATTTTTGCCCTAGTGATTGCCTACTGTGGATTTACAAGATTTAGTACTACTGTATTTTGAGTGTAATAACTTGGCATTTTCCCGCACTGCCAGCGGCCGAGGTAGTGTGGCATGCTGAGGAATTTATATAATTTGATTCAGTAGTTAACCAGCTCCAAATACATATTGATTAGGTACCTCTGAGGCTTTAAATTCAGAGAATAAGATATATTGCTAGCAGCTATTATTGCAGTTTTGGTATAACATGTTCCTGCATAACAGGAAATATAAATAGCAATCACAGCTCCGTTATCCCTGTAAAAAACCACGACATCTAACTATGCTTAAGCATTTATTTATTTTTTCTCCTTTCTCTTGTCTCCCACTCCCATACTTAGGACGGCTTTAGCACTTGTGTTCTACCAGCTTTAGATAGCCTGTATAAACTTGTAATCAGTATAAATCTGGTAGATGTATGATTATAGTGTTAATGAGATCTTCTTGTTACATCATATCCAGATTACTGTACATTTACTGTGCTATTGTTATTATAGAACTTGCTTAATATAGACTTACAAGTCAGGAAGTGTGACAGGCATCCAAATGTCCTCAACCCCTATAGAATTTTTCTATAACCTAACCATGTTTAAGTACTTTTTTCAGTTTCACCTTCACAATATGGATAGTTTTCACATTGGTAATATACCAGCTCTGAATGGCCCTCACAAACACATACTTTTTAGGGTAAATTTACTGTGATAAAGAAGCCTAGCTTATACTGGTTATAATGAGGATTCAGTGTTCAGATATTACAGACCCCTTAACAATTTGCTATTTATTTTTTTTTTTTTATTTTTTTTTTTCATAAGCTGTTTAGCCTGCTATACCTTTTTTTTTTTTTTATTATTTTTCCTCATTTATTGTTCAATCACCCAATATGGTGATTTTTTTTCTGCGGTATTAATCCGCTACTTTCCATATATTTAAGCCAACTTTCATCCTCTGGAACATAAGTGTAAATAGGTTCTAAAGTAACCTTATATGTTAAGTGAAGAAACTTGGTTTATGGTGCCAATCATATTGTATACTCTATTTCTCCTTTATTACTACTACACTTTTATCAGTATCTTGTACCCTGCGGGGTAAAAATGTATCTCTCATCAAAGATATTTATTCTACATGTGACAGATGAAAATATCATACTAAAGGGCAGTATACCTTACTAATGAGGTACTATAGTAACATCCTGTAAAAAACAAAAATGTGAGGTATCAATGTAAATCTCGCAATGTATATAACTGAAGTACGCTGGTAACATAGTAGGATATAGCTAGCTTCAATATGTTTATTATGATTTACTATCACCATTAGCCATGTTTATTTCGAAATCACCTTAATTTTTGTTTATGTATGGCATTTGTTTTGCTAAATACCTCAATAAAAATCTTTGATTATAAAAAAAAAAAATAAGATCATGAGAGAATCCACCTTTTATACATACAAATCTTAAACAAAAATCATGTTTCTTCCCCATGCAAGAAAAAGTTTGTGCCAAAGAAATGTTCGAGAAAAAAAGTTAAGGAAGGTATTGATAAGCTAGACAGCAAAAAGGATATGAAATAGAATTTATTGAAAAAAGAAAATTTAGTCCTAAAATAACTAAAAGAGAACAAAAACATTATTATCAAACAGGCCAACAAAGGTGGCAGAGTTGTAATTATGGTCACAGGCAAATATTTATAAGAAGCATATAGATTATTGAACGATAAAGAAACATACAGAAAACTTTTAAATAATCCAGCAGAGAGGATAAAAAATAATCTAGACACTATGATAAGGGAAGCACATGAAAAGGGGATTATCAATAATAACGAAAGTAAATTCCTCAAAAAAGAACACCCCCGCACACCAGTTTTTTATTTCCTTCCCAAAATTCACAAAGACTTAACCAACCCCCCAGGCAGACCTATCATTTCTGGAATAGACTCACTGAGCTCAAACCTATCCCAGTACGTAGTACTTTCTTCAAAAATATGTCAAACCAATACCCTCACATTTGAAATATATGAAAAATTTCCTAAATATAATACAAGAAATAAAATGGCAAGACAACTATATACAAGCGACATGTGACGTTAGCTCCCTGTACACATGTATTGAGCATACTAGAGGAATGTAAGCGATTAACACATTTATACTAAGAGATATAGAAATGTCAAATATTCAGAGAGAGTTCATTTTAGATTGTATGGGTTTTATCTTGAAAAACAATTATTTCAAATTTGATGGTAAATACTATTAACAAGAAAGAGGAACGGCCATGAGCACGAGATTTGATAAGACTCCTACATCAAGAGGCAGAGTTCATTTATAGACTAGGCACACTATTTCCCAAAGGCTTAAACAGTGAAATGGACTTAACCTCCATAATATAATCAGTTATACACCTAAATCATTCTTCCCAAATTAATATCTGAAATATTTTCTCATCAGGTCCCCTTATATAACAGATCCATTTATAAAATTATAGACTAATTAGTTTACTAATGGACCTATACTAGAATTAAGATAATGAACAGTAGCATACTTACAAATTGGAGATTTCTGTGAAAAACAAAGAATTTTCAAACCCTTTTCTCTGATATACTATCTTCATTAAAGTTTTTTTATAATTTCAAATAAATGCTACATAACTTGAAGAGATTAAACCTATCCAAATATTTAAAAAAATCATATTTTAATTCTGATTAAGGTTTTTTACAATTTCAAATAAATGCTCTATATCATTTAAAGGGACACTGAACCCAAATTTTTTCTTTCATGATTCATATAGAGCATGCAATTTTAAGCAACTTTCTAATTTACTCCTATTATTATTTTTTCTTCGTTCTCTTGCTATCTTTATTTGAAATAGAAGGCATCTAATCTATTTGTTTGGTTCCGAACCCTGTAAAGCACTTGTTCATTGGTGGATGAATTTATCCACCAATCAGCCAGAACAACCCAGGTTGTTCACCAAAAATGGGCCGGCATCTAAACTTACATTCTTGCATTTTAAATAAAGATACCAAGAGAATGATAAAAAAATTGATAATAGGAGTAAATTAGAAAGTTGCTTAAAATAGCATGCTCTATCTGAATCGTGAAAGAAAAAAATTGGGTTCAGTATCCCTTTAAGGGATCAAACCTATCTACATGACTAATTCCATATATTTCATATGTGAAATAAACAGATAATTTATTTTAAAAAAATGAGGAATACATATATATAAGTCTTTTATTATATATTTTTTATATATGAACATTTTTATGCATGAATATTTTTTATATATAAATATTTTTTTAATTTTTTTTTTAATTTTTGGTTAATATATATCTTACATGACGTAGCTCCATATTATCACCAAATAATTTTACATACAATTCATACATTTTATGCCATCTGATAGAAATTTAGGTTATCCATCTCGGATCAGAGAATATCTTTTAGTCCAATATGAACATTGAAACATTCAATATGTACTCCTGAAAGTAACAAAATGTAATAAAATGTAATAGACAGACAAATAATTGAAGCTCTGCAAACAAATAGGACAAATAAAGAAAGCCAAGAAAGAAAATTGAGGAAAAACTACTACGTCAAAAGTAACAGGACATAAAATAATTACTGTTACATAGGAATAAAAAATGGAATCTAATGAGCTAAAGAAGAAAAAATGGGCGTAACTCGATTGGGCTTTAAAAGGCAAGAAGACGATCATATCAGGTACAGTACAAACAAATAGGAGTAGAACAGCACTAAAGGAGTGGAGTGCCCGTGTAGACAGGTGAACTGCCCTTTCACCAAGTAGTAATCCAAAACAAAGAGGATGTCCACAGCTCTCCAATGATAAGAATAATCTTTATTAGGACATATAAGATTATTCTTATCATTGGAGAGCTGTGGACATCCTCTTTGTTTTGGATATCAGGTACAGTAGCGGACCTAATGAACAGAGGGCCCTGGTGCAAGATTTTTTTTGGTCCCTCCCTATAAAAAAGGTAACTCAATGGTGCATCAGAATACCCACAGATGCAAACACATATACATCCAGAGCCCAATATCAGCAGGGGCAATGTGGCAGATTATCTTGTTGCAACATGGCCAAAAGTATAGCAGCCTATAATCTTTGTTATATAATAGAAATAGATAAACTCACGCCCATCCATGCTCATTCACTCATACATATACACATGCATACCCACTCATGCACACAAACATACACTCATAAACACATACATATATAGACACAGACATTCATACATGCACACTCATACATATGCGCACATACACAAATATACTCATACATACACATAAGCAATAACTCATGTTAGATTTACTAGAGAAGAGCATTTATAATAAAATAAGATTTTACAAGTCAAGCACAAATATATCTGGACTTGGAAGTTGTAACACTGTAAAGCTATCATAAATATTTACTTTAACTTTACTTTCTTAAAGTTTTACACATCTTACATTATGTTAAAGCAACATACCACACACACACAATTTTTCTTATACACACTCTCTCATACAAAGACACTCTCTATCACAGACTCACACACACACAGACTGACTGTTTGTCAAATATACATCTTTGAGCTTTTTATAATGTATATTTTTCAAGACTGGTCAATTTATGTTAATGTCAACAAATTATGGAATTTCACAATGAAAGAGCCTAATTCTTCATAAAGATGGCCAATATAAAAATGAACCCTAAGAGGCATGTTTTAGTATTAAATATTAGACAATTGTATATAATGCATAGTGGGACTATATAAATATCTGGTGCTCTAAAATAGATAAATTACATGTACATATATTTTTTATCATAAGCAGGCCCCCATACAAAGCACTTGCCTACTACATCATCTCTTTTTTTTTTTTTACCACTTTTATTAGCCAGTTTTAATGCCCATGCAAGTGGTGCTGATCCAAGTTTAAGATGAAAAATAAGTTGCCAAGATATAAAAATATGTGCAACATTGCTGCTTTCTAAAGAAACAGGTGCCTACTTTAAATAAGTCGTAAAAGGGCATTACAGAAAATATGACACACAGGGACTGAAGGTATCTTGAGAAAGGCTGTAAGCTAAAACGCATAGAACCCGATAGCCACCAACCGCTGATTTCTGGGAAAACGGAGAAGTAAATAACCTGGTAAACGGAGGCTACACACAGAGCACTCTACCAGGACGGATAAACCGGAGACCACTTAAAACTTCTTACCCCCATTACAGTGCACTGTAAGAATCAGAAGGAGAATCGCAGCGGAACAGAAACCGGAGCTGCAGGCTCCTGTGATAAAAACAGAGGTAACTTTGGGCCGAAAGGCTGAAGATACACGTAAGTAAAATGTGTCACATCAGAATCCTGAAAGGCATCGTTACCAATTTTTGTTCTCATTTCTAACTAACATTTAATATACGATTGCACATCTATTGAATATTCAATGAGATTTTACTCATTTTCTTTGTATTCTTTTTTATTGTTTGTATAGTCTATATATACATAGCTGTTAGACTACTAGACACCGGTGTCAATCACAATTTTAACGGGTATTCACCTATTTGTATTAGTTATGAATTCATGCTTATCCTTTTTTAATACCATTTTATTTGTCACTTTCATTATTTCAAATTTGCAAAGAAATATAAACTATAAACAACACACGATAAGGAGTACATATTCTGTGTATATATATATTTTTATCAGCCAGTTCTTTAGGAATCAGCAAAGCTCTTTTTGCGCCACCTTCATTTATACAAGACTGCAGCATAGCTTATTTTGGAAAAAAATAGTTCGGATTTTGCAAAAAGAGGAAAAAATGAAGCATCTTTTTTGATGGACAGGTATCTTTTTTTTTCTTTTTTTATTAATATATTTTTAATATATTTCTCATAGAAAGGTACATAGTTGTTCCGTATAGATATATATAAGGTCAATAAGTGAGATGATATCTTGGATATACAATACAAAAAACACATAAAATTATACGAGAATGTCCCATTATTATCCCGTCATCCACAAACACTGCATGGTATGATTTACTTCTACTAGATAATAAAAACAGTAATTGTGGGTCTGTGGAACACAATAGAACAAACATTTCAAGTCAAATACCTTTAGTCTAATCTTCATATGCGTCTTCTTAAAAACTCAGGTTTATAATAACTCGAAAATAATCAAGAAGGTAATGGAAGATGGGAGTAGGGGGTTAAGAAAGGGAGGGAAAAGAAGGAGGGGGGGTGCGGACAACCGGTTGTCTCTCCGAGAGTGAAATATGTGTCTCAACTAGGTATTGTGCATACATCTACCTCTGGTGATTTTAACGTGTCCCAATAAAATTTGATGTTCTGATATATGTCAACCTGTTTGATTTATAATAAGAATACTCTTTTAAGTCCAATAGCTCCTGTGTTCTTTTTATCCAGTCTAGATGTGTAGGTACCAAGTCTGATTTCCACGATCTAGCCAATAATGATTTTGCTCCATTCAGACAAAATTAAAGGAGCTGTGCGTGGATTTTGCAAGAGCGTCTGGGCCTATCATTAAACAAGACTAAGCGGGGTGTGAGCTTAATTAAGGGATTAAACAGTGGGCTTATGTTTTTTTCTATAGAGGTCCAGAGGGGCAACAGTTTGGGGCAGGACCACCACACATAAGTCATAGTACCCGTCTCCCCGCATTCCCCTCCAGCAAAGGGGGGAAGCACTGTGGAACAGTAATTTGATTCTAGCAGGAGTCAGGTATAACCTTGTTAAAATTTTATAATTCATCTCGAGGATTTGTGCTGATGAAGAGGATTTATCTAGTCCATTCTGTCTGAGTGATGTCTGTCATAAGTTCCTCCTGCCATCTACGGGTGAAGGTGGGGGTGTGTCTGTATATGCAGTCGTCGAGAATTTTTCTGGATGTAGCAAATGTGCCCCTCATAGTATTAGATTTTCTACAGACTTCTTCAAACTTAGTAAGCAGTCTTAGAAGGGAAAGTTTGTGAGGTGAAAGCATTAAAAGGTGATGTAGTTGGGAATACTTTAACCATTGAGTGTAAACCCCTCCTAAAATGTCTGATAAATCTTGTCTTCCCCTTGTGAAGAAAGTCAACAATCGGGACTGAATAGCCTAAATCATTGTACAGGGAGTGCAGAATTATTAGGCAAATGAGTATTTTGACCACATCATCCTCTTTATGCATGTTGTCTTACTCCAAGCTGTATAGGCTCGAAAGCCTACTACCAATTAAGCATATTAGGTGATGTGCATCTCTGTAATGAGAAGGGGTGTGGTCTAATGACATCAACACTCTATATCAGGTGTGCATAATTATTAGGCAACTTCCTTTCCTTTGGCAAAATGGGTCAAAAGAAGGACTTGACAGGCTCAGAAAAGTCAAAAATAGTGAGATATCTTGCAGAGGGATGCAGCACTCTTAAAATTGCAAAGCTTCTGAAGCGTGATCATCGAACAATCAAGTGTTTCATTCAAAATAGTCAACAGGGTCGCAAGAAGCGTGTGGAAAAACCAAGGCGTAAAATAACTGCCCATGAACTGAGAAAAGTCAAGCGTGCAGCTGCCAAGATGCCACTTGCCACCAGTTTAGCCATATTTCAGAGCTGCAACATCACTGGAGTGCCCAAAAGCACAAGGTGTGCAATACTCAGAGACATGGCCAAGGTAAGAAAGGCTGAAAGACGACCACCACTGAACAAGACACACAAGCTACAAGCTGAAACGTCAAGACTGGGCCAAGAAATATCTTAAGACTGATTTTTCTAAAGTTTTATGGACTGATGAAATGAGAGTGAGTCTTGATGGGCCAGATGGATGGGCCCGTGGCTGGATTGGTAAAGGGCAGAGAGCTCTAGTCCGACTCAGACGCCAGCAAGGTGGAGGTGGAGTACTGGTTTGGGCTGGTATCATCAAAGATGAGCTTGTGGGGCCTTTTCGGGTTGAGGATGGAGTCAAGCTCAACTCCCAGTCCTACTGCCAGTTTCTGGAAGACACCTTCTTCAAGCAGTGGTACAGGAAGAAGTCTGCATCCTTCAAGAAAAACATGATTTTCATGCAGGACAATGCTCCATCACACGCGTCCAAGTACTCCACAGCGTGGCTGGCAAGAAAGGGTATAAAAGAAGAAAATCTAATGACATGGCCTCCTTGTTCACCTGATCTGAACCCCATTGAGAACCTGTGGTCCATCATCAAATGTGAGATTTACAAGGAGGGAAAACAGTACACCTCTCTGAACAGTGTCTGGGAGGCTGTGGTTGCTGCTGCATGCAATGTTGATGGTGAACAGATCAAAACACTGACAGAATCCATGGATGGCAGGCTTTTGAGTGTCCTTGCAAAGAAAGGTGGCTATATTGGTCACTGATTTGTTTTTGTTTTGTTTTTGAATGTCAGAAATGTATATTTGTGAATGTTGAGATGTTATATTGGTTTCACTGGTAAAAATAAATAATTGAAATGGGTATATATTTATTTTTTGTTAAGTTGCCTAATAATTATGCACAGTAATAGTCACCTGCACACACAGATATCCCCCTAAAATAGCTATAACTAAAAACAAACTAAAAACTACTTCCAAAACTATTCAGCTTTGATATTAATGAGTTTTTTGGGTTCATTGAGAACATGGTTGTTGTTCAATAATAAAATTAATCCTCAAAAATACAACTTGCCTAATAATTCTGCACTCCCTGTATTGTGTGTTACCCGTTGCTCCCAATATGCTTGACAAAAGTTCAGAGTTTTGAAATACTGGGGTCAAGGGAGAGTAGGTGGAAGAAATTCCTGGAGTTCTCAAAATAATGTTATCCCAGGTTGAGAAGATGTGTCTGTACAACGAAACTGATTTAGTTATTGCCGGTCTGTAATCAGAGGGCTGCCAGCATAAGGAACCTAACAGTGGAGTTTTAAGGATTTGAGAGTCTACGGATACCTAAGCCTTATCTTGGTGTTTTGTGTGCCAGTCTATCACTCTTTGTAGACTATTCGCTTGATAGTATCGACATATGTGGGGTAGCCCCATTCCTCCAGCCCGTCTAGACCTGTACATAGTGTTTCTAGCTACTCTAGGATGTTTGTCTCCCCAGATAAAGTTGTTGAGTATACGTTGTAATTGAGTGAAATATGTTTGTGCAAGGGTGATTGGGATTGTTTGGAGTATGTATAAGATGCGTGGTAGAATAGACATTTTAACTATCTGCACCCTTCCCCACCACGAGACTGGTTTAGGTCGCCATGACTGGCAATCGTTTTGGATATTTCTTAGTAAAGGTTGATTCGCTGTGAGTAAAGAAGATAATTTGGGAGTCAAATGGATGCCCAAGTATTTAATGCTGTCTTCTCGAATTTGATAGGAGCATATTCTAGCCAGTTCATGTAGTGACAGGTGTCTTTTAATACTACAAGTGTCATGCTCACACTACTGTGGCTAACAAACTTAGTTCCAGTATGGTAAAAGTTTTAGATCTCATTCAGTTTACTTTAGCGCATTGCCAAAACATTGTTCATCAATATATGTTAAAATAAAACACAAAGCAACATTTTTTACAGTAGAATGTGTAAAAGCTATATTTTTGTTTTCTTTTATTTCACTTTACCTCTTGGCCCTGGAAATCCTGACGGACCTAATGGTCCTTGATCGCCTGCATTTCCTTTGGACCTTAGTCCTGGTGGGACACTGGTAGGAGGACCAGGTTCACCTGGGTCTCCCATATCACCTACAAAATAAAGTACACAATGCTGAAGGGTAAAAAGATTCCATTGTTAATACCATGCGTGAAATTATTTGGAGATCTTATATTAATCATGTCAACATTCACACCTTAATAAATGCAAACCAACAAAAACATAGACATTATATTATATATACACAAAATTATACATAGAATGATAAAAAAGATATCTAAACTTTATAGGTACATGAAAGTGCTAAAAGAAAATGTTGTAATGTATTAGTGCACTGTCACTTGTATATAACTGGTTAATGGTGTTAAACGGTACCTGGCTGAACACATTCAGTGAGCCAATTACAAGAAAGAGAAATGTGTATCCACCAAACACCAGCTATATCCCAGCAGAGCTTCCACTGAGCATTCCTAGGTATGCTTTTTTAACAAAGAATTCCAAGAGAACAAAATACATTTGATACTTGAAATAAACTAAACATTCTCAAAAGTTCTTAAAATGACATATCTGAACCATGACAGGTTAATTTTGACTTGTATGTCCCTTTAATGCTCTTGTGTGGTAGCAATTGCTTTACAATCTAATTCCTTAGAACAAAAAAGTGGGATATGGATCTGTTCTAGATAAAGAAATGCTAACCAAGAACAGCAGCCATAGCTATATATACACATATCATTTATAGGCTACTCTCTGTACTATCTATGTACTCTCTACATCAGATTGAGCCTAATGCTTACACATCAGGTCCTATAGAATATAAGCTCACAAGTCCATCCTGATGAAACGGCTATATGGCTGCCAAGAAACGTGTTGCTTTTAAATAAAAGTTGTATTACTCTGTTTCTGTGTTGAATACTTGGATTCTGATCCCGCTCTGATTCTTCCTGGTATAGACTTTTGGTGGTTCTGAGTACCCAGAATGTGATATTGTCACATCTGTGCTCTTCTCAATGTGAATCATTAGTTCTCATTTCCATTGTAACTATTTATTACATTATGAGGCACCTCCTGTTTTTTTTATATTCTTTAGATCTGTGTGTGGGCTCAGCCTGATTACAGAGTGTGGCCCATCTGGAAGATTTAAAGATCGATTGGGAACTTGCATATTTGGGAACATACCGTGTTGACTTATATTGATATATTTTACATTGCATACTTGGCTATTGTGGTATTTTTGGTTATTTTGTTTCGATGTATTCACTCTGTATTATTGTATACATAGGAGCGTTCAACCTTTTGAGATATTTTTTTTACATGTATAATCATGTTCTGTTACTCGTCTCATGTGCCTTAGAGCAAGCAATGACTTGTGTGCAGAGCCTTCTACCTTCTAAACCTCTTTAGCTTTGTAGTCACAATATACTATAGTTGTTGCTACAATGTTGTGCCATCTTGCTATCCTGATTCCCTTTTTGTGTGACTGTAGGACTTGTTCAACCTTTCTTTTTTTTAAAAAAGCTGTATGACTGGTAGAAATGTCAATCAAAATGGTATCTACTATCTGCCCCTTTAGGGCCACTCAAGACTATCAATCCCTTAACTACAATGTCCAAAATGAAACCTAAATGCATGAACCCCAAACTCCTAAAAGCAATATTAGCAAACTGCTATATTATCCCCACTGCATTAACACCATAACTAATATTCCCTCCTTAGCTCCCACAGTAAATATTTATTAATCTACCTCTCTAGAAAACTATTCCCTCCATAAATAAACTAATGTCACCCACAGACTTTCCTCATCCTTTAAAAAACCTCCATCTGGTGACTGGCAGCGACACATATGCTGCTTGTGATTGGCTCATCAACCCATGTTCAGCTCAGAATTGCCAGTGCATTGCCTCTCCAGAGATGACTTTAACTATGTTTAGGATTATATGTTTAGGATTATATGCATGCAAGCCTTTTTTTGGAAATTATTTAGGATCTACCCTTTAGTTCCAGTAATATAGAAAAACAAAAATATTTTGACTCAACCATGCTTAGTATTCCAAAGAAAAAGAGAGCTATCCAGACCTGTTTGGAAAGACAGCACATAAACACATACGCATCATTTCTATTCTAACAGACCTTGAGTATATGGTCATAATGCATTGTAGTATCACAATAAGTATGCCCTTGCCTGACATTTGATTGGCATGCGCTTAAAGGGACACTGAAACCTAAATGTTTTCTTTCATGATTCAGATAGAGCATGACATTTTAAGCATCTTTCTAATTTACTCCTACTATCATTTTTTCTTTGTTCTCTTCCTATCTTTATTTAAAAAGCAGGAATGTAAATCTTAGCAGCTAGCCCATTTTAGGTTCAGCACCATGGATAGCGCTTGCTTATTGAAGGCTTACATTTACCCACCAATAAGCAAGCATAACCCAGGTTCACAACCAAAAATGGGCCGGCTCCTATGCATCACATTCCTGCTTTTTAAATAAAGATAGCAAGAGAACGAAGAAAAATTGATAATAGGAGTAAATCAGAAAGTTGCTTTAAATTGCATGCTCTATCTGAATCGTGAAAGAAAAAATGTGGGTTTAGTGTTACTTTAAGTCAGACAATAATCTAATCTCCATTTATTAAAATAAATTCAGTAAGAGTAAAAAGGAGGTCAATATATAACTGTATCAATGCATTCATATGACGACACATTGTCCTTTCTCTAACATACCTTTAGGGCCAAAATCTCCAGCAGGGCCAGGATTGCCATTTCTTCCGGGAAAGCCACTAGTTCCTTTTAACCCATTAACACCTGAGAATCCTGGTAGTCCTGGCAGGCCAGGAAATCCAGTCACGCCAGGAGAGCCCTTTACACCTGAGAAACATAAAATTAAGTTAATAGAGGCAGATCATTTTTTGGGTCATGAAAGGGACAGTACACACCTTGATATATTCAAATAAAATGGTTAGTTATGTGCAACGGAACAACTTTGTAATATATTTTAATTATTTATTTTGACCCCTTTTATGTAATTTAGTTCTCAATACCGAGCAACTTCTATTTCTTAGAAAACAAAAAGCACCCTGCTGACGTCTCAAGGCTAACCCTATTACATATATTTTACTTATTGCTTTAACTGATAACTGCAAAAGTTCCTTGTACTAAAAACTGTAGAAAAACTAATGTTATTTTGTTTTATAAACATTAAGACTTGGCTGATATGTTATTCTATAGCATGTCTTGTAATTACAAGGTGTTTACTGTCCCTTTAAGCCATGTGACAAAGTATCTTAGAGCTTATGCAGTGCAGCAAAAAAATGAAAAATAAAAATGTCATCTTTAATTTAAATGCCAAGAAGCAGATGGAAGACAGGAAAATTGGAGGTATCTAACAAGTCTAGTCTCCTAATAAATGTAGTTCTATTATATTTGACTTAATAAAGCAACTACACTTTAACCACACATGTAAAATGTTTATTTATAGTTTTTTGGTTTTTTTATTCTTGAAACTGATATATTTGTCAATTGATTGCACTTATGTAGTATTAGAGGACCCTACAGTCTTGTATTCATTATGAACATTGAGGCTTCTGTAGAGGAAAATAAATCACTACAATTCCCCTTGGGAATATATAGAACCATAAGGAATCTCTCCCTATTATAATAAATCTGTTTATCTCAGAACACAAATCAAGTGCAACCCCCTATAGCCCCTTTATGGCTACAGTAGACCCCAAATCAAGGGATTCCCCTGCAGCTCCTTCAGGCCCAGATCAAACTTCAAAACAGATACATACCCCCTAATACCTTCTTAACTATGCTATTTTGCTGCTGTTCGTCTAACTTGTATATCATGTTATGCCATATAAAACTTGTCTCTAGGAGATTCTAATGGTTTATTTATTATTTTTTTATAAATCCACTTCTGTATTTTATTATACCCTGCAAGATAATGAGTGATGTAAACATGCACTAGTGCAAAAGCCCTGTAATAGTAAGACACTGGTGAAGAACAATAGAAGATTCATTTAAATACTGAAGAAAATGTACTAAGACAACATTTGCTGTCTTCCAAAATCCTTACCTTTAAGCCCTGGAAAACCTGGAATACCATCCCCTCCTCCTGGACCCTGTGGTCCAGGAAGTCCAATCTCTCCAGGTCGACCAGCATCTCCAGGAAAACCTGGACGTCCTTTCATACCAGCTGGACCAGGGGCACCTCTATCTCCAGCGAAACCTTTTTGTCCAGGAAAACCTGAAATTATTGCATTAAGAAGTTAAATAGCCATAACATGTTGGTTAATTACTCACTACTGGAGTTGCTTTAAAGGGACACTATCATCAATTTACCTTAATTCATTGACTAAATATACAAGTGTGTACTTCCATGTTTTAAACTCATAACAGGATGTTATTTAAAGGGACAGTCAAGTCCACATTTTTTTTTCAGGATTCAAATAGGGCAAACTTTCCAATTTTATTTTATCACCAATTTTACTTTGCTCTCTCGGCATTCTTAGTTGAAAGTTAAACCTAGGGGGGTCATATGCTAATTTTTTTAGACCTTGAAGGTCGCCTCTAATCTGAATGCATTTTGACAGTTTTTCACCACTAGAGGGAGTTAGTTCATGTGTATATTATTATAACTGTGTTGGTTATGCAAAACAGGGGAATGGGTAATAAAGGGATTATCTATCTTTTTAAACAACTAAAATTCTGGTGTTGTCTGTCCCTTTAACATATTTTATATATAAAAATTGCATTTGTTTTTCAGACTTTTTGATAGTCTGATACATCACACAGCCTACACTGGCTTTATTCATGGAACAAAGTGCAAAAACTTTGCTGGTATATTGTAAAAATACTCCTTTTCAAAACCTTGGATAAACAAATACAAGAGAATATGGAATATAATTTAAAAAAAAGGCTGAGCAAGATAATCATTTTAATCAAAACTAAATTCATCTCCCTTATTTTAATATGAAAGTGACCCTTTAAATGCTTTTTGTTTAAAGATTCTCCAGTAGCGAGGGAGGGATTGAAGTTGAAAGCAAAGCATTATTTGGTAATATGACATATAAGGTCTGTATTTTGCTAGCAGGAGGAGTTAGCTGCAAAAGCATTAGTTTTCTACCAACATATTGCCTACAGCAAGGTCAGCAAGGTTACTGCCTATAACACTACACAACTGACTGCAGTGAAGCCCCTTATAGTATATATACTATATATTGGTTGAATTTCATCAAACATATAACTATAATAAACGGGCACAACATTGTTTGATCTTAGAATCTGTTGCCATTTTTTCTCTTTATATATATTTTTATGAAGTGTCTGATACGCTGTTTGGAGTCATCTGATAATGGATTTTCAAGAGGTTGGATGCTCTGCTAAAAACGTACAGCTCTTCCAAGTGTTCCCTTAACACTTTTGGATGCATTTATTGTGGCCATATATCAGGTATCTCACATGTTATCAAGGGTTTTGAAGCCATCAGAAAAGTGCTAAAAACTGGAACTTAACATACTGACTCTGTTAGCTCGAAAGATGAAAACAATTTGTCACACCACAAAAACACATCCAAAAATGTCAATTGCTAAGATTGGCATTTAGACTCAGACATTTAGGTAGAACAAAAATATTAATGACTAAAAATCCAGTATAAAGATAGTAGCAAATATAACATATTTATCTAGACCTTGTTTACATGTGAATGTAAGTGTAGATGTCTGCATAAGATCTAACCAATATTTCTTTCAATTTAGCATGATAAATAAGGGGTGTCACCTATGGTCAATGCAATGCTCGTAGCATCAAAAGCTAGGTTGTTAGTCCATTTGCTTTTATGCTACGGCGCATTTTCTCACCTTGACAGCCTATGTGAAGGACCCAAACCATAGAGAATGACATCAAAATATGGAGAGTTGATGGTAATTGGAATAAAAGCATGTGATGAAGGAAAAACAGACAAAATGTATGAAAAGAGAGGACATGGAGAAGAGACACCATTGGATGAAACAGCAACTATTTCATGACTACAGCATTTCATGAAGGGATGATAGAAAACCACCATAAAAAAAAAAAAGATATTACTAATTTATTGAAAAGATGATAGTTTGTGTTATATCTATGAAGGTGAAGATATGTTTTTAAGCATGATGAAAGTTCGGTGTTATAGTTCTATGAAATTCTTAAAATTGAAAGTGGCTAGAAATAAATTACTGACAAATCTCACAGGATTTTAAAGATGTGTTTCTTATTTAGATTTTTAGATAATTTGTAGAACATGCTACTTTAAGCCATGTGTTTGTCAGTATCTTTACATACCTGGCGCTCCCCCATATCCAATATCTCCTATGGGGCCTTGCTTTCCTTTAATACCCATGGATCCTCCAAATCCAGGTGGACCCTTGGGGCCTGGACTGCCAGGATAACCTGAGTTGCCCCTCTCTCCTTTAGCACCCATTAGCCCAGGTATTCCATCAAAACCTAAGAAGAAAGAAAAAAATAAAAAGGATAGGAATCTTATAAAGATAACAATACCAGTTATATGACGTTATTACTGTGAGATGATGAACAAGGAGTAGAATGGTGCAGCAAAGTTTACATTAGACAATAGAATATTTAGAAAATAATGAATAGAATTTGATCAACATAAACTGCTGCTGAGAGTTGCAAATACACTACCTTGAAATCCTATTTACTTGGCTTTAATAAACTTAAAGGGACAATAAAATTCAAACTTAAATGGATTGGATAGAGCATGCAATTAAAAAAAAAAATCCAATTTACTTCTATCAATTTTGCTTAGTTCTTTTGGGATCCGTTGTTAAAAAGTAATCCTAAGTGAACTCAGGAACGTGCACGTCTTTAGCTATCTAGCAGCAGTTTTTATAGGAATGTTATACAATGTTGCAAACACTACTGTCGCTTCTGAGCTCATTTCAACCTTCCTAGGATTACTCTTCAGCAAAGTATACCAAGAGCAAATTTGATAATAGAAGTAAATTGTAAAGTTATTTAAAAGTTCATGCTCTGTCCTAATCATGGACATTTAATTTTGATTTTACTGTCTCTTTAAAATGCTTCAGGATATATCCAACAATATAAACAACATCGACGTACAGGTTACAAAAGCATTAAATAGGGTTTTAGTTGCATAAATCTTGTTCACAATACAAGGAAATGTCAGGTGAGCCAAGTCCTAATGTTAAACATATAAAATCTGGACTAAAAAGCTGACACTCCTGCTCCTATCTCTAAAACAAATGATAACCTACTGATTCCAAAATGTTATACTTTATATTGAATTAATTTAATACTTACATTACATATTTGTTTCCCATCCCCATAGAAGCATTACGTAAATGAGATGGACTGACCTTTTGACTGGATGAACACAATAATTAACCAAAGTTTAAAAAACCCCACTCTGATTGTTTTGCCAAACTCACAGCTGTCCTTAAACAATCTCTAATACCATACAAGACCACAGTAAAAATAGGGTCTGAGTTCCACAAAAGATAGGGGCAGGACAATGTTCTGTAGTTTTCCCAATAAGTAATTCACCAAGTGACATGTACCAAAACCATGTATCATGGGTTAGTGAATACAATCAAACACCTGTAGACAAAATGCCATTTTAGAAAGGGAACTATAGATCCCAAAATCCGGTGCCAAATTAAAAATATTCCAGCCCCATAAATTCAAAGAAAAAAAAAACCTTTATTATACACCCACTTTAATGATCCAAAAATAATTTATTTATCACAAACTAAAACTTTCTGTCTGAAGCATTCCTTGAACATCAACAATGAAAATCCAGACATGGCCAGTGTTCTAATTTATCTCCATTGTCCTTTGAGTTTGTTAGGGACTTAAGCATCATGATTTAATTAGAAAATGAACTATCTGCTACCCCTGGGCCATAATGTTCCGGAAGAAAACACTTCTGCTTGACTTGGGACAACAGTATTCCACAAGGATCATGAACTGTTATGAATTTTTCCACATTATTTCTTGATGTGATGAGTGACAAATATTCTATCAAGAAAACGTTTCCTTTTTAAACCAAATTTAAACACTTAAAGGGAAATTAAACCCAACATTTTTCTTTCATGATTTAGAAAGAGCATGCAATTTTAAACATCTTTCTAATTTACTTCTATTATCTAGCATATCTAGTAGGCTCAGTAGCTGCTGATTGGTTGCTGCACATAGATGCCTTGTGTGATTGGTTTACCCATGTGCATTGCTGTTTCTTCAAAAAAAGATATCTAAAGAATGAAGCAAATTAGATAATAGAAGTAAATTGGAATGTTGTTTAAAATTGTATTCTCTACATAAATCATGTAAGAAAATTTTGGGGTTTAGTGTCCCTTTAATGTATAGCTTGTCCACACTCTCTAAATAAATGATGGCTCCATCAGCATGGGATAGAAATTGTATGTGACAAACTTCCTTTTTTACAACATTTGCAGAAAATACAGCTGAGCTGTAGGAAAAATAATAGAGTATTATCTTTGAAATTTGTTTTTAAACAGAAGATAGTAAACAACTCACATACATGGAAACCTAATATAGCACCAATACAAATATCAACATATGTATAAATTGTTTACTATCTTATCCTCAAAACCCCCCAAAATAAAACATAATACACCATGGTGGCAGGTTGGTGGAGACTTTTTAAATGGACACTAAATAAAATTTAAACTGCCACGATTTAGATAGAGCATTTTCCCATTTACATTACTAATTACTAATTCTGAGCATGTGCAAAAGTTGACAGTGTATATGTATATGAGTCTGTGATTGGCCGATGGCTGTCACATGATACAGGAGGCCAGCAAATTAAAATAACTTTTTACATTTGACAGAAAAAAATGTTAAAAAATGTAAAATTATGAGTAAGAGCTATTGCATAGACTTTTCATTATGCAGTTGTTGATTATGCGATTATATTGTATTTTAATATTCCTTAATGTTATATCTCTAAGAACTTTAAACATGAAATGGCTATTAGACAATGTGTTTGAATTCCAGATAACCTCCTGCTACCTGATTGGTTTGCCTCACTAAACCTGATTGGAGGGAAACCCAGATATATTTAGTACATTTTCATCATCTTTTGACAAGACCCTTATGTTCATTATCTGAATTACATCCAAAATAGAATCCATAGAACAATGTTCATTTCTGAAGAAGCATCCCTGGCTCGTGGTAACAATAATGCATTGCATGATACATTTAAAACAATGATAAGAGATTATTAACAAAAAAATAGCAAATTGTTGTAAGGAGAGCTAAATTCAGCAGAACTTGATAACTTTACCAATTAAGGGCTAGATTATGGAGTGCAAATGTTTTGCGCCCGAGCAATAAGGGGTTTATCGCAAGGTTTTGTGCTCGTAGGGCTTTAAAGTTCATATTACGAGTTGAAAGTAAACGTGGTCGCTTGAGTGCAATCACATAAATACATATGTAGACATATAAAGAAGTGCATTGGAGCCCTTTGTCGTTAAGTAGATGAAAGCTTTTAAAAGCATATTTATGCAATATTCATAAAGGTTTTAACTATGTATTTACTGTAGATATTTCACACTCCAATATTCTGCACATCATAGCGGAAAATGTTTTATTTATTTATATATATATATATACATATGAACAAGAAAACACAGACCCTTATTTTTCTAGCACCCAACTATTTCTGGAAAAATATATGCTTATAAACAATGAAAGATTAAAGAATAAATAATACACATACTATTTGAGAGTGCGTTTTAAAGATTTATATATTGATATCTGCACAACAATAATACATAAGCATGACCCCTAAATATGTAGAAAGTTCAAAGTCCACAACCCGGGTTGTAAGATGGAAATTAATGAGCTGGTCCATTCATTGACCAATATTGGTATTTTTATAAATGCCTGATTGTTGGCACATTTGTAGTCCCAATGATGGAAAACAACGTTAATGCAGGGACAGCACCAATAATTGTGTAACACTGACACTGTAGCCTTTTAAAACTTGTATCTTCGTACACCCAATGCAGATTATAACTGTATCACCAGTAGCAGAAAAAAGTGGCAATTTTTCAATACCACATTAAACTTGCTTTGACAGTTCTGTGTTGCGTGTGGGGATATTATAAGACAGGTACCTGCTTCCTCGGTGTTCCGTCAGTGACGTGTCATGGTTTCATATCTACCTGCTCGTTGTTTCCAATTTTTCTTTTTTCAAACCGGTTTCGGGGATATCACCTTTGCTTTCACCTCCGTGCTTGCTTGGCTCTTTCTGTGCATCTGCACGCCTTGACTTGCACTGGAGTATAATTTCGTTAGGAGGTCAGCTTTTTGGACGGTGCACAGCTGCTGCACCGCTCCAAACAAACAAAATTTGCAGCTACGCGCGTTTCACCCGGGGTCCATTCGGGCTTCTTCCGGCTGTGTGTAATTGGAGATTGCTCTCCATAGCCTTTAAACAGTATGCTCCGCCTTTAATTGGCTTTTTCAGGTACATAATGTGTTTTAGCCGTACAGGTGAAATGTCAGACAATTATAAATGTTTATCTTGTTATGCTTTAACCTTTTTCTTAAAATCACACACTTTCTATATACAATATTATATCTGTTCATACTGTGCAGATTCTACAATGCCCATTTTCTATTAAATTCTCTTATTCACGGAATTACTTTGAATCTTATGGGCATATGATTCTGTGTATATTGCTTCAGTCTCCTAGAAATGAGCCAAAATTTAGCTCTTCATTCAGGCCCTCTGGTTTTAGACTTTTTAAATTAAAGATCCATTTGCTTTCTTTACACAGTAGAATTTTATCTAAATTTCCTCCTCTACCTTTCAGGTCTACTATTTCTAGGCCTCTAAATTTTAACTGTCTCTTGTCACTATTGTGGCACTCTGCAAAGTGACGTGCTACACTGCTGGTTTTTGTGCATTTATTTACAACCCGGGTTGTGGACTTTGAACTTTCTACATATTTAGGGGTCATGCTTATGTATTATTGTTGTGCAGATATCAATATATAAATCTTTAAAACGCACTCTCAATATATTAATCTTTAAAACGCACTCTCAAATAGTATGTGTATTATTTATTCTTTAATCTTTCATTGTTTATAAGCATATATTTTTCCAGAAATAGTTGGGTGCTAGAAAAATAAGGGTCTGTGTTTTCTTGTTCATATGTATACTAATTAAATACCCTTATCTGTGCACTATACTGAGAAATGTGGTCCTATATAGGACACATGATATTTTATCTCAGTATATTAAACTGTGAAACTGATTAAACTAGTGGTGCTGGCACAAAATTATAAATTTAATTTCTGACTATTTAAGTAGTCTTTCTTCATGGTACCTTGCACACTAAGTATAAATGTAGCAATTGAAAGATTTTTTTAGAATATTTAGTATTTGAGTTTGAAGTATAACCCCAAATTGGGGTGGTTCTACTGTGCAGAGTCTTCAACAACAACATAAATAATAATAATGGCTGAATTGAATGAAAGTGAGTGGCAATATGATGTAGATGACACTTTTTCTGTTCCCTCTAATACTGAGGGTATTGCTTCAGTTTCCTCTGAAAATCCAAGCATATATAAATCGTTCAAAGAATACAAGAAAAAATTGTTTAAAGAACAAAAACTAAAATGGGAAATATCGAGTTTAGAAAAATATGTTGAAATGAAAATGATTCCAAGAGGACTTAGGATAAGAAAGAGACCGGGGGCAAATTTAGATAATCCTTTATTGGAAAATTTCCAACTTAAATGGGATGAATATGCTTCAAAATGCTCCACAGATTGGATGAATCTGATGATAGAGGAAAATAAACTTAGACTAGAGAAAACTCAGAAAGAACTAACATTAGCGAACAATGAGATAAATGCTTGGAAAGGAAAAGATGAATATGAGAGACTTATGGGCCTAGCAAAAGTAGAGCTACGTAAAATTCAAGATTCAATAAAATTTAGAAAGAAAAAGAAATATCAAAGAGACTGGCAAGATTATCAGGATAAAAAGGTGTATGATTACACATATAGTGCCTCTAGTGGCTCTGAAACAGAAATCTCGAGTGGAGATGAAAATAAAACACAAAACTCCTACAGAGAACAGCAAAAAAGTTTTTTAGGACACAAAAACACAAATCAAGGAGAGGGGGGAGGAAACACAGATGGCAGAGGCAGGGGCAGACGCAGATACCCACTCAGACAGAGGAGGAAAAGAAACCTATAAATGTTGTTAATCTGTCAGAAAAAAATCTCTCTGACAGTCAAATTGAGGTCTTAGAAAAAGGATTAACTTTCTCACCAGTGAATAAATTAGACAAGTTTGAATTGGTTAAAGACCTCCATCTATTTGCTCGAAAAATAGTTCTAAATAAAACTTTTGAAAACAAAACAGACAAAAAAACTTTAAATATACATGATAGGCAAAGTGTAAAAATTTTAGAGGAATTACAGGAAGAAATATCAGGTCAACCAAGTCAGACAACAGCTATAGGTTTTAGTGATTTTAAGAAAAAGTCAGAATATATGCCAGCACTATCCAGTATTCCCCTCATTCATAATTTTGTCAAATTAGTGGAAAAAGATATTGACCTTCTAAGTACAAATGAGCCCCTAGCTGATAACCTAACGAAGATACAGAGAAATGCATTAAATAACTTAAAAAATGACACCAGCATAACCATCAAGCCATCAGATAAGGGCGGAAACATTGTAGTTCTAAATACCAAGGACTATGTGGATGAATGTCAAAGACAACTAAGAGACAAAAAACAATACAGTGTTTTACACTTTAACCCTACTGAAATTTATAAAGAAAAATTGTTTCAAATTTTAATGAAAGCGAAAGATGAAGGCATAATAAACCAAAGAGAATTTGATTTTCTATTTGTTAAATTTCCAAAAACTGCAACATTTTACTGCATACCAAAACTCCACAAAAATAAACTACCACCACCAGGTCGCCCCATTATATCGGGCAAGGGCTCTCTAACTGAGAAAATTTCACAGTATGTGGATTTTTGCCTTAGACCTAATTTACTAAATCTCCCCTCATATATTAAAGACACACTAGATGTATTGAAGAAACTTAATGATATAAGTATATCTGCAAACACTCTATTGGTTGCAATTGATGTCGAGTCACTTTACTCAAGCATCCCCCATGATAAAGGGGTAGAGGCAATAAAATACTTTCTAATTCAAAGAGGTTCAGAATATGACAAACATACAAATTTTGTGTTGGAATTGTTATCTTTTATTTTAGAGCATAATTATTTTATGTTTGGAAACAAATGTTATCAACAAAACTTAGGAACAGCAATGGGGACTTGTTGTGCACCCACATTTGCTTGCCTCTACCTAGGAAAATGGGAATTTGACCAAATTCTAAACAGTGCTGAGATAAATGACTCCATTTCTTTATGGCTAAGATTCATCGATGACGTGTTCCTCCTATGGGAGGATACAGAGATGAAATTGATAGAATTTATGCAAAAACTTAATAATAACAATTGGAACTTAAAATTCACTTACACTTACAGTAAAAATGAGATCACATTTCTTGATTTACGCATCACCAATGACAATAATAGCCTCAAAACAGCAACATTTCGCAAAGACACTGCAGGAAACTCATTACTATCATTTGATAGTCACCATCCTAAAAAACTGATACAAAATATACCCTATGGCCAATTTTTAAGACACAAAAGAAACTGTACAGATATTGAACAATTTAAAATTGAAGCAGGCATTCTAAATAAAAGATTCAAAGCAAGAGGCTACACACAACAATGTCTAAAGAAAGCATTCAATAAGACTAAAAGTAAGGATAGGGATGATCTATTATATGATAAAGCAGATGACACAACGGAATCATCCTTAATTCGATTTATAGGAACATACAATCATAAATGGCAGAATATCCGTTCAATTTTAAATAAACATTGGCACATTTTGTGGATTGATAAATCAATAGGCAAATTTGTAGGAGAATCCCCACTTATGACTCCAAAAAGAGCACCAAATTTAAAAGATTTTCTAGTTCAGAGCCACTTTGGGAATAAAAACAAAAATACAGGAAACTGGTTAACTGATAAAAAGAATGGAAATTTTAAATGCTCACACTGCTCAGTCTGCACAAATATGCTGGTAGGAAAAAACTTTTGTGATAAATTTGGGTCCTTTCATACAATAAAGGGACGTATAACTTGCAAAAGTGAAGGAGTAGTCTATATGGTTTGCTGCAATTGCCCCCAATACTATATAGGTAAAACCTATAGGGAGCTCAAAGAAAGGATAAAAGAACATAAAAGAGACATTAAAAATAAATGCACAAAAACCAGCAGTGTAGCACGTCACTTTGCAGAGTGCCACAATAGTGACAAGAGACAGTTAAAATTTAGAGGCCTAGAAATAGTAGACCTGAAAGGTAGAGGAGGAAATTTAGATAAAATTCTACTGTGTAAAGAAAGCAAATGGATCTTTAATTTAAAAAGTCTAAAACCAGAGGGCCTGAATGAAGAGCTAAATTTTGGCTCATTTCTAGGAGACTGAAGCAATATACACAGAATCATATGCCCATAAGATTCAAAGTAATTCCGTGAATAAGAGAATTTAATAGAAAATGGGCATTGTAGAATCTGCACAGTATGAACAGATATAATATTGTATATAGAAAGTGTGTGATTTTAAGAAAAAGGTTAAAGCATAACAAGATAAACATTTATAATTGTCTGACATTTCACCTGTACGGCTAAAACACATTATGTACCTGAAAAAGCCAATTAAAGGCGGAGCATACTGTTTAAAGGCTATGGAGAGCAATCTCCAATTACACACAGCCGGAAGAAGCCCGAATGGACCCCGGGTGAAACGCGCGTAGCTGCAAATGTTGTTTGTTTGGAGCGGTGCAGCAGCTGTGCACCGTCCAAAAAGCTGACCTCCTAACGAAATTATACTCCAGTGCAAGTCAAGGCGTGCAGATGCACAGAAAGAGCCAAGCAAGCACGGAGGTGAAAGCAAAGGTGATATCCCCGAAACCGGTTTGAAAAAAGAAAAATTGGAAACAACGAGCAGGTAGATATGAAACCATGACACGTCACTGACGGAACACCGAGGAAGCAGGTACCTGTCTTATAATATCCCCACACGCAACACAGAACTGTCAAAGCAAGTTTAATGTGGTATTGAAAAATTGCCACTTTTTTCTGCTACTGGTGATACAGTTATAATCTGCATTGGGTGTACGAAGATACAAGTTTTAAAAGGCTACAGTGTCAGTGTTACACAATTATTGGTGCTGTCCCTGCATTAACGTTGTTTTCCATCATTGGGACTACAAATGTGCCAACAATCAGGCATTTATAAAAATACCAATATTGGTCAATGAATGGACCAGCTCATTAATTTCCATCTTACAACCCGGGTTGTGGACTTTGAACTTTCTACATATTTAGGGGTCATGCTTATGTATTATTGTTGTGCAGATATCAATATATAAATCTTTAAAACGCACTCTCAAATAGTATGTGTATTATTTATTCTTTAATCTTTCATTGTTTATAAGCATATATTTTTCCAGAAATAGTTGGGTGCTAGAAAAATAAGGGTCTGTGTTTTCTTGTTCATATGTATACTAATTAAATACCCTTATCTGTGCACTATACTGAGAAATGTGGTCCTATATAGGACACATGATATTTTATCTCAGTATATTAAACTGTGAAACTGATTAAACTAGTGGTGCTGGCACAAAATTATAAATATATATATATATATATATATTAAAAAAGAAGTCCATTATGGGATCCAGGACTCACCTCCTCTCAAAACAGCATCTGGGGTGTCAGTCAAACAAATTATATATATATTATATATATATAATATTGTGGTCTGAGGATGGGGGAGACCACGAAAAAGTTCACCGTTAGCTACACTAATCTGGCCCTAAATATACAAATTATATTATTGACCAAATTTTAAAGCATTTACAACTGGAAATCATGGCATGTTGGTGGTACATCAGCCAAACAGTCTTTAAGGTTATCTAGAAATGATTTTCAGAAACACAATGCACTTCATCACCTTTTTGTCCTGGCAGACCAGAATCTCCTTGAAATCCTTTGTCTCCTGGTAATCCAATTCGACCAGGTTCACCAGGAGTTCCAGGTGTAGCTCCCAAAACATCACCTCGTGCTCCTTTCAAGCCTGGAGATCCAGGTATTCCCATCTTTCCAGGAAGCCCATTCGCACCATCCAAACCAGGAAAACCTGATGGACCTTCCTCACCACGGGGTCCAGGAAATCCTGCAACAACAGTCGTGTTTTAGGAGGAAAAAAATTCAAAGAATGTCTTGAACTAGAAATTAAATAAGTATGGTGCTTACCTGGTAGCCCTGGAATTCCCCCAAAACCAGGATTGCCTGACTGTCCTTTAGCCCCATCAAACCCAGGTTGCCCTGGAATACCAGCAAAACCTTTTTCTCCCTTTCGACCTAACAAACAAAACATAATGTGTAGAGGAGGTGTAATCCAAAATAGCAAACTAGTAAAATAAAACTGAAAGATAAAACAGGCTTAATTTTAAAACTATATAAAAACATTTTTATAGAGACAACATTGCTAAAACTATGAAAGCCTCTTTACTTTAGATTCAGACCAACCGTGGTAGAAAAGGATCTTCTTTAATTGTTCTTTGTTCCACAAGTAAAACAATGTAATCCTTTATCAAGTTTAAGATTTGTTTGAATTCCTGATAATATATACATTTTGTCTACCATATCTCAGAACCGAAGGTTTTAAACTGATATTGTACAAAAAATGTACATATTCGGTAGTTAAATTTGAGGGGATTAACTGACCCTGTGGAGCAGGCATAGTAGGGTCAATAATGGGGTTTTATTAGATATAGATTTAGTTGGGATTGTTACAAAGCCTATAAAAAGAGACCACTTGAAGGTCAGTCAGTCTGTAGCACAGTCCCTCCTTTTTTTAAATTCTGTGAGTCTAGTAGTAGTTTGATGTAAAGTGAGGGGGTCTGTGTTACGGGATTATGCTACATGCAAACACTAGACCTTAAAAACAGTTTAATTTACACATATATAAAACCATTTATTTAGTTTAAACCATACCTGGAATCCCTTCTGAACCACGATTCCCTGGGGAGCCAGATTCTCCAGCAATCACACAAGGCAAAGTAGTTCCTAGCAGAATACAACACCAGTGAGTATCTGTTCCCTGAGATAACAATTGGCCTAACCATCCAACTTCAGTAAACTGGAACACATGCATTGGATGAGTTGATGCTTAAGCAATTCCAGGTTGCTTATGACCATGACACAATGGACCATAAGTGACTAAGATTAAACTGCATGACACAGATGTAACTATTTAATTCCTCATGAGTGAGAATGCAGACGTGCTGCTAAAAAAATGCACAAACATTAATGATGAGGATGAAGGGTGGCATGAGTACAAGCTATGTAAATGACATATCCTCAAACCTTTTCATTACATCAAGTAGCTGAGTGCCCCATGCTGTAGTTATTTTATAAAGGTGCAGTTCTACTTGTTTTTATTCGAGTCTAGAACTATGTGCATAATATTAGAATTTTTTTAATTGTTCAGAAATATTTATTATGTTACTTTCTTTTCAGTTACCTGTACCCGTTTTGTACAATAGGGACGGTATTTTGTAAGACTGTGAGGAAGGACATCATATCTTTAACTAGAATACAATTCAGACCAAATTATAATATAAAGGGAGTTGTAATATTGTTTACACTGACCAATTTTTCATCAGTAATAAACAGAAGAAAAAAAATTGCTTTCAAGTGTAATTGCACCTTGTAACTAAATCCAAACATGTAGGCTGCTTCCAAACGTACAATTAAGCCAGAATGTATGGTCCTGAGATAACGTGCAACATAAAGGACTGAACAATGATGTTTTATCGACTTTAGAAGTGGGTGCATGATACAGACATGAATTACCTTATTATGACTTGCCATGACCAGTCACAATGAGAGGATGCATAAAAAAACACTGTTATATCTTAACATACAAAGCACGCAGCAACTTTATATGAAGAAGATACGAACGTTAATTTCTTATGACAGTAGTGAGCAACCAATGTATCTTTTAATAGAAAGATGCAACTTCTAAATTTAGACAGAGCTAAAAAAGTAAATCAAAAATCAAAATAAAAAGAGAACATTAGAATTAGGTGAATTATCTACAGAATAAAGATACAAACTTATGACTTTAAGTCTATGGTTGCCCACCACTGGTTCAAATTCTAATCAATGTTTGTTATGATGTGATCAATGGCTAAATGTGACATGCAGGGAAAGTCCATGGGATCTACACAGCAACACAAGATCATGTGGATCTCTCGGTCACTGTTATTTTCACCTCTAGGTCCTATCCTCTCACCTCCCTCTGTGACTAAGTCTCCTTTACCAACATTGTCCCCGCAGCAGCAGTCACCTATACCAGTCAAGCAAAGGAGGAAAGGTTAGACAAAAGTCAGAGAGCCAATAAGACAGGGCGATCTGCAGCACAAATATATCCACACTTTAAGAATGATGATGTAAAAAGAAAACTTCTACTGACCATAGCTAACGGAAAGTGTTAAATACATAGGTAAAGTCCCACAAGCATTGCAGTTTCCAAACAGTAAACCTTCTGTGAGCCAACCAGGAAACAGGCCATTTTCTGCTTAGAAGCGGTAATGCTTGCGGCTCCCAAGCAGAACTTTAACAATGTTCAACCCTCTTATGGAGGTTAAAGACATAGTAATCTAGGATAAAGAATGCAAATAATTATATATGCTAAACAATTAGAGCATAATATAATTGTTTACATTAAAAACATGACACTTTAAATAACATTCTAATTTACTTCTATTATCAGTTTTGCTTAGTTCTCTTGGCATCTTTTGTTGATGAAGTGTAATACTTTATTTCAATACATTTTACATGTGTTTTGTTATACTTTATTCTTCATTCTTTACTTCAGGTCTAAACTCACACAATTTTTTTTAGCGCTTTTATGTGTTGCACTCGTGCTCAACGCATAACTCACAACGTGTAATATGAGCAATGTTTAGCACTATCCATTGAAAGTAGAGGATTCACTAAAAATTTGTCGGCCACATTAAAACTTTCTCTGGTAATTATGTTTTGCCATTGACTTGTAATACCTGATTATGCGCTATTCTTAGCGCAGCCCCGCAATATTGATAGCGCTCCATTTATAATCTGAGCGACAGACTGCTAAAGACATGTATATGCTACAAAGTTCCTATCAACCTAACTAGGTTAATCTTCAACAAAGGATACCAGGAGCATAAAGCAAAGTTGATCATAGAAATAACTGTAATATTGTTTAAAATTGTACACTCTATCTTAAACATAAAGTTTTAATTTTGACAATACTTTCACTTTAAGGACTATTTTTATATTGACATTTATATTATATAAATTTGTATAGACTTCCTGGGACTGGCAGCTGTTGCCAAATTTGAAAAAAAAAAAAAAAAACAACAAAAAATCAAGGAAAAAATATTAACAAAATGAATTCCTTAAAATAAAACTTGGTTTAGCTTATCAATACTGATTATGTTTTTAATCTATAAATGAGAATCTAACAATAAGCTATGCAACATCATCATGGTGGATATATTTTGCTGTCCACGTGTTAAATATGCAAAAGCAGGGAATTGAAAATATTTTTAGCAAAAGCAGAAAAATGCAATGTTTAAACTTTATAGTCACCCCCCACGCATACAGAAAATATAATAAAAAGGTCATTGTGAGTTTATGAAACTGAAACCCAGCATTCCCTTTAAGAGCATAAATGTTTACCCATACAAACAGGCAAGGAAACAGGAAATATCAGATGTTTGCAGAATGAAGAAAATAAGAAAGCACCAAAGCTAGTCACTTTTTTTTAACAATATCCTTCTATTTTGATATCATGTAATTAAAGCCCAGTATTAAAGCAGATATACAGGCATATAACATAATAGCTTTGTCGAATTAAAAATCTTGTGGTTTTTCATAAGCAGGAAATAACTGAACAAATGCAGAACATAGAATAATAATAAAAAAAAAATACACTAACATTATCACTGTGAAAATATAGTGTAGTATTCTGCAAATCTCTGCTATGTGGACGTGTAGTGTTAGAAATACAATGTTATATCTGTGAATCTTATTTTTTAGCATTTTAAACAAACAAAAAAAATCATTATATAATGAACACTGGATTTGCTGAACATCAAATTAGCTAAGATTCAAGCCAGTTTATTTCTTAGAGCTAAAACCAGGATACTGTTTTTCCTCACATACATTAGCTAGAGAGAGTATTATCATTATGTAGAACAGTCACTTACAAAATAGTTTATATTTAGATGTTCTCAGACAGACCTGTACTTAAAGGGACACTAAACACCTTGCAATTTCACCAATTACTATAATATTATTAAAGTTTATACTGCTAAAAAGACAGTCCTTATTATATTAGCAGGATCTGGTCTTTTTCTAGATAATTTGACATGATTAAGTTTCCATCCAAACTGCAGCCTATCTTTTTTGCTGGGAGCAGCCATGTTGTAACGCACGTTGTAAAGGGTGATCACGTGATGCGCTAAATCGTGGAGTCGAGTGAACCTGTGCAATTTTTTTTATAATTTACTAAATGTGCACGCAAACCCATTAACTAACATCCTCCCCACTGGTAATAACTTGTCTGCACACTTTACTGTCAGACCTGATAGCAGTTGCGCGCATTTTAGATATATTCACAGCCGGACAACAAAATTGTTTATACGTTGATCCTTTCCTAAGCTTTACTCTGCTCTGCTGTTCTGTTGGCTGCTTGCTCTTCTCTCTAAGCTGTACACACATGGTACAGCTTAGAGAGAAAAGCGAGTAGCCAGCAGGGCAGCAGAGCAGAGTAAAGCTTAGGAAAGGATCAACGTATAAACAATTTTGTTGTCCGGCTGTGAATATATCCAAAACGCTGCAACTGCTATCAGGTCTGACAGTGAAGTGTGCAGACAAGGTATTACCGGTATTGTATCATTCATAAATGGCTCCCCTGTATAATGAGACTGAGCTTTCAAGAAGGGATCTGGAAATGTATGAGGAGGGAGGAGAATGGGAGTAGCTGCGGTGGGGGGGCGGAGTTCCGATTCTTGCCGAGGAGCCGAAGACCCGGAATTCTACAGGGTAACCATGGCATTTATGATACAACACCGGTGGGGAGGATGTTAGATAATGGGTTGCGTGCACGATCACATACGGATGACGTAGCATCCATGAAGGTGCCCAGCCCCCTTGTCAGTGTAAAATAGAAGATCTTTTAAATCAAAATAATAAAGGATGGATTTTTAAATTTTAAAAAGATGTATGTGTTTTGCATCCTAACACTAAAAGGATGTTAACACATTCATTAGTTACATTTCATTGATGTATAGTATTTAAGGTCCCTTTAAAGAGACATTAAACACAAATTGTAAACTGCTTGATAATATACCTGAATATATAAGAAGAATTTTGCAATGAATAATGAATAATATTTTGCCAAATGAACATAATGTTTTTTCAAGAATATTGCAAAGAATGCTTTTCCTATCATGATTGTTGATGCAAAACTGATCATTCACCTTAAATTTACAAATTACTACAGAGAAGTTGAGGGAGGAGGGGGGTAAACAAAAAGCCCACAGAAAAAGTGGAACAATCACACATTTCAGATGTATTTTACAGGGGAAAAAAGAAAAATAAATAATGAATGTATATTGCAATAATGTTTAAATTTCAATAATGAAACATGTTATGCTTTGTTGAAATGTTGAGTTTAATGGACCTTTAGATCCATTACAATCGGGCTGATTGACACCCCCTGCTAGCGGCCACAAATCTGCAGGGGGCAGCATTGCCCAAGCAGTTCGGGTGAACTGCTTGTGCAATGTTAAATGCTAACAGTGTATGCTGTCGGCATTCAGCGTATCATGTCGGACAGACATTGGTAAATCTACCCCAATATGTCTGTCAATATTGTTGGTTAACGTTTAAAGGGTCATGGACATAAAAGTTGAACGTTTATGATTTCGAGTATGCAATCAAAATATATTAATTGTATATTTAAATCCTGAAAAATGTAATTATAATTTAATTGTAAGTTCTGAATCCTGAATGTAAAGGGACTGTAAACACCTTGAGATTTGTATAGAAAATATTTAGTTATGCATAATAATACAACTTTGGATTACACTTTCAATTTTTGTTTTGCCCTCTTTCTAGGGTTGCAGGTATTTTAGCAGGTTGTGCAGTAAAATCTTCACAAAAACGCAGGACATTTAAAAGCCTCTGAGTGTTAAATGTAAAAGGCCCCCTATACCTCAATGCATTACAAATATAGAGCAGAAAAACGTGACAGGCAGTCAAATCTCTACTTGTTCCGTAAGTTACTGGCAACTAGAGTGCAGGACACTCTGAAATAGCCACTCACAATATTTTATAGGTGTTTTTGTATACATGGCCTAGATTCATTATAGCTCTGTTCAGCACTATTATATACTATGGGGCTGATTTATTATGCTGTGAATGCAGCAGTTTCCGCGCGAGCCTTTAGTTTTCTTAAGACCGCTGCTCGTCCTCCACCTCTGAGGCGGCGGAGAGCAATCATCCCGATCAGATACGATCGGATAATTGGCACCCCTGATTGGCCATGAAACTGCAGGGGGCGGCATTGCACAAGCATTTCACTAGAAATACTTGTGCAATGTTAAATGCCGACAACATATGCTGTCTGCATTTAATAATAATGTGTGCCCTCTGTGCGGAGGGTAGGGCACACATTAAATATGTATTTGTACAGTTACTTATGTATGTTTATTTAATCTGTACATCTAAAGCAATCTACAGCAAAAGCAAAAAAATGGGAATCACAACCTCAACATCTACAAAATGTTGTGTAGCAATCTCATTCTGTAAATGTTTGTTCCTAATTCACACTTGCAGTCGTGATTGTCATATTCAGTACAGTAGAAAGCACAACAATTGTGTTTTTAAAAGATGCAATTTACAATACCCATTAAAATAAATTGTGCAAAGACAAAACCTGTTAATGAAAAAATGACATACGTTAGATCGTGTCATCGTAAGACTATTGACACTAGATTACTGTGTACTTATCCCTCACAAAGGGGTTAAACATACAGTAGAAATACTACTCAGTAGTCGCAGAGCACTGCTAGTCCTGAGCAGAAAATGCAGCTGATCAATCAGCAGCGCTAGTTCCATATCCGAGTCGTGTGACTAGCGCTGCTGATTGGATCAGCTGCGTTTTCCATTCGGGACCAGCAGTACTTTGCGATTTCCAAGCATTATTTCTACTGTGTGTTTAACCCCTTACTCTAAAGTTGATAGTCTTAAAATGACATGCTCTAATGGATTAGAGAATGTATGTTTATTTTATTTTTTTACTATAATGGTCCTTTAATAGCGAAAACACATTTTTAGGAACTTTATTAGTGAAATCTCATTCTAGGCTGTGGGCTTTTAGCAGCTGAATCCAGTTTGGATTTTGAACATGTGAAAAGCACACTTCTATAACATAAGATTGGAATTAACCCCTATATTTCATTTCCTTTTCTTCCATCTCTGCATGGAAACTTTTCATTGAGATATCCTCTGAAATGTTCTAAAAAGAAATAAAATGCAGCACAATAATGTTTTTTTTTTCTATCTGGTATTTCTTGTGCAATAACAACAATAAATATGTCTCACATTGTTGTTCTAGAGAACTTTCTCAGAAAAGACTGAATAGATAAGACAGCTTTATTGAAGGTTTTGCACAAAATAACATGTACTGGAGAGGCAAGAGAGGCTGTTAGTGAATCCTGTGTTTAGCTTATTAATAAAGAATAAACAAGTCAGTGCCACTCACACAAAGACATTTGGACATACACAGTAACAATAGGGAGATACAGCGTGACTCAATGGTATAACGTATATGCAGCCCGCACCCCTACATCTTTGGCCTTGTCAAGCTCCCATCTGCAGCCTTAAACCCAAAATGTTTCTTTCATGATTCAGATAGAGAATATATTTTTGAACAACTTTCCAATTGACTTCTATTATGAAATTTGTTTTATTCTCTCAGTATCCTTTGTTGAAGGAGGAGCATTGCAGTAGAAGGAGCTATCTGAACACATTTGTAAGCCAATGACAAGAGGCACACATGTGCAACCACCAATCAGCAGCTAGCTCCCAGCTCTTGAGCTTACCTAGGTATGCTTTTCAACCAAGGATACCCATAGAACAAAGCACATTTAGATAATAGAATGAAATTGGAAAGGTGTGTAAAACTGTATGCTCTATCTGAACCATTTCATGTCCCTTTACAAACTAAAAGTCCTTCAATTCTTTGAAAGTGATTTTAATGTTAGCTGTGTAAACTCGTGTAAAGCAGCAGGTTATGATACATTCTTCAAGTCATTTTATTTTGATAAATAAATATTTGATGGATCATTTAAAAAGAGAGTTGGATAACACAAAGCTGGAAATCAGATGGTTAATTTAAGGATTGATTAAAATACTATTTAGTAGAATTTTACAGTGGGAATTATATCCAAGTAATAATATCAGACACCATGGGCTCTATTTAACAAGCTCCGTATGGAGCTTGATGGCCCCTGTTTCTGGCGAGTCTTCAGGCTCGCCAGAAACAGCAGTTTTGAAGCAGCGGTCACAAAGCCCGCTGCTCCATAACCAGTCCGCCTGCTCTGAGCAGGCGGACAGACATCGCCGCAAATCAACCCGATCGAGTACGATCGGGTTGATTGACACCCCCCTGCTGGCGGCCAATTGGCCGCGAGTCTGCAGGGGGTGGCGTTGCACCAGCAGCTCTTGTGAGCTGCTGGTGCAATGCTGAATACGGCGAGCATATTGCTCGCCGTATTCGGCGAGGTCAGTCGGACCTGATCCGCACTGTCAGATCAGGTCCGACAGACCTTGATAAATATGCCCCCATCTGTTTATTGGATCTTTTTATATATATGTGTGTGTTTACCATACGGTTTATTTTTGTATGGAAGGCCTAATAGCTGAATAAAATTAAGGGCTAGATCACAGTCATCCTTTACGGTGAGACAACTGGGTCTCTACATAGCAAGGAACTTGTAGCTATGACAAGTATGAAATCAAGATTGCACAAACTATCAGCGAGATTACGAGTTTTGCGGTAACAGAGGTGCGTTGCTAACGCTTCGTTTTTTCTCACCGTTCACCTAAAGTAACGCTGGTATTACAGGTTTTTTTAAACCTGGCGTTAGCCGCAAAAAGGTGAGCGTAGAGCAGAATTTAGCTCCACATCTCACCTCAATACCAGCGTTGCTTACGGTAGCGGTAAGCTGGCTAAACGTGCTCGTGCACGATTTCTCCATAGGAAACAATGGGGCTGAGATGGCTGAAAAAAAGTACCTAACACCTGCAAATAAGCAGCGTTCAGCTCCTAACGCAGCCCCATTGTTTCCTATGGGGAAATTAATTTTATGTCTACACCTAACACCCTAACATGAACCCCAAGTCTAAACACCCCTAATCGTACACTTATTAACCCCTAATCTGCCGCCCCCGCTATCGCTGACACCTACATTATAATTATTAACCCCTAATCTGCCGCTCCGGACACCGCCACCACCTACATTATACTTATGAACCCCTAATCTACTGTCCCCCAACATCACTGACACCTACATTATAGTTATTAACCCCTAATCTGCCCCCCCAACGTCGCTGACACCTACATTATAGTTATTAACCCCTAATCTGCCCCCCCAACGTCGCCGCAACTATATTAAATATATTAACCCCTAATCTGCCGGCCCCAACGTCGCCGCCACTATAATAAATTTATTAACCCCTAAACCTAAGTCTAACCCTAACCCTAACACCCCCTAACTTAAATATAATTTAAATACATCTAAATAAATTTACTACAATTAAATAAATTATTCCTAATTAAAACGAAATACTTATCTATAAAATAAACCCTAAGCTTGCTACAATGTAACTAATAGTTACATTGTAGCTAGCTTAGGGTTTATATTTATTTTACAGGCAACTTTGTATTTATTTTAACTAGGTACAATAGTTATTAAATAGTTATTAAATATTTAATAACTACCTAGCTCAAATAAGTACAAAAGTACCTGTAAAATAAACCCTAACCTAAGTTACAATTACACCTAACACTACACTATCATTAAACTAATTACCTAAACTACCTACAATTAATTACAATTAAATTAAATAAACTAAATTACGGAAAAAAAGCACTAAATTACAGAAAATAAAAAAAAAGGATTACAAGAATTTTAAACTAATTACATCTAATCTAATCCCCCTAATAAAATAAAAAAGCCCCCCAAAATAATAAATTTCCCTACCCTATACTAAATTACAAATAGCCCTTAAAAGGGCCTTTTGCGGGGCATTGCCCCAAAGTAATCAGCTCTTTCACCTGTAAAATAAAATACAATACCCCCCCAACATTAAAAACCACCACCCACACACCCAACCCTACTCTAAAACCCACCCAATCCCCCCTTAAAAAAACCTAACACTACCCCCTTGAAGATCACCCTACCTTGAGACGTCTTCACCCAGCCGGGCACAAGTGGACGTCCAGAGGGTCCGAAGTCTTCATCCTATCCGGCCAGAAGAGGACATCCAGACCGGCAGAAGGCTTCATCCAGGCGGCATCTTCTATCTTCATCCTTCCGGAGCGGAGCGGGTCCATCTTCAAGACATCCGACGCGGAGCATCCTCTTAATCCGACGGCCGACGACTGAATGACTGATCCTTTAAGTGATGTCATCCAAGATGGCGTCCCTTGAATTCCAATTGGCTGATAGAATCCTATCAGCCAATTGGAATTAAGGTAGGAAAAATCCTATTGACTGATGCAATCAGCCAATAGGATTGACCTCGCATAGGATTCTATCAGCCAATCGGAATTCAAGGGACGCCATCTTGGATGACGTCACTTAAAGGACCAGTCATTCAGTCATCGGCCGTCGGATGAAGAGGATGCTCCGCGTCGGATGTCTTGAAGATGGACCCGCTCCGCTCCGGAAGGATGAAGATAGAAGATACCGCCTGGATGAAGCCTTCTGCCGGTCTGGATGTCCTCTTCTGGCCGGATAGGATGAAGACTTCGGACCCTCTGGATGTCCACTTGTGCCCAGCTGGGTGAAGACGTCTCAAGGTAGGGTGATATTCAAGGGGGTAGTGTTAGGTTTTTTTAAGGGAGAATTGGGTGGGTTTTAGAGTAGGGTTGGGTGTTTGGGTGGTGGTTTTTAATGTTGGGGGTATTGCATTTTTTTCTACAGGTGAAAGAGCTGATTACTTTGGGGCAATGCCACGCAAAAGGCCGTTTTAATGGCTAGTTGTAATTTAGTATAGGGTAGGGAATTTTATTATTTTGGGGGGCTTTTTTATTTTATTTGGGGGATTAGATTAGGTGTAATTAGTTTAAAATTCTTGTAATTCTTTTTTTATTTTCTGTAATTTAGTGTTTTTTTTCCGTAATTTAGTTTATTTAATTTAATTGTAATTAATTGTAGGTAGTTTAGGTAATTAGTTTAATGATAGTGTAGTGTTAGGTGTAATTGTAACTTAGGTTAGGGTTTATTTTACAGGTACTTTTGTACTTATTTGAGCTAGGTAGTTATTAAATAGTTAATAACTATTTAATAACTATTGTACCTAGTTAAAATAAATACAAAGTTGCCTGTAAAATAAATATAAACCCTAAGATAGATACAAATGTAACTATTAGTTATATTGTAGCTAGCTTAGGGTTTATTTTATAGGTAAGTATTTAGTTTTAAATAGGAATAATTTATTTAATTGTAGTAATTTAATTTCGTTTTATTTAAATTATATTTAAGTTAGGGGGGTTAGGGTTAGATTTAGATTTAGGGGTTAATAAATTTAATATAGTAGCAGCGACGTTGGGGTCGGCAGATTACGGGTTAATAAATGTAGGTAGGTGTCAGCGATGTTAGGGATGGCAGATTAGGGGTTAATAAAATTTAACTAGTGTTTGCGAGGCGGGAGTGCAGCGGTTTAGGGGTTAATACAGTTATTAAAGTGATGGGGGGCTCAGTTTAGGGGTTAATAGGTAGTTTATGGGTGTTAGTGTACTTTTTAGCACTTTAGTTAAGTTTTATGTTACGGCGTTAGCCCATAAAACTCTTAACTACTCACTTTTATATGCGGTAGGAGTCTTGCCAGGAGAGGGTCTACCGCTCACTTTTTCAGGTGATCGTAATACCGGCGTTAGGCAAATCCCATTAAAAAGATAGGATACGCAATTGGCGTAAGGGGATTTGCGGTAAGCTAAAATCGCGGAAAAAAGTGAGCGGTAGACCCTTTCCTGCCTGACTCGTAATACCAGCGGGCGTTAAAAAGCAGCGTTGGGACCCCTCAACGCTGCTTTTTAAGGCTAACGCAAGACTCGTAATCTAGCCGTATATTACTTGCCACGTAAAGACAGTTCTCATGTAATAGTGATAGTGATTATAAAATAGTATTGTCAGCTACCTAGGCCTTCAGCTGATATATGAAAATGGTTACTGAGCCCTTTTTTTTTACACCAGCCTCAAGGCAACCTAAAACTAAATGTGAATGATCAAAAATAAATGAATCCTCCACATTGAATTAATGGGGCAGTCTAACTGAAAATTGTTATTGTTTATAAAGATAGATAATCCCATTTTTACCCATTCCCCAGTTTTGTATAACCAACACTGTTTTTACAAGCTTGCATTTTATCTAATCAGTGCTGTCTCCACAGGACTGAGCACTATGTTATCTATATGACAAATATGAATTAGCACTGCCTTGCTGTGAAAAACAAATGAAATGCACTGAGATAAGAGGTGGCCTGCAAGGGCTTGGAAACAGGAAGACGTGTATATATTAAGAAGTTATATAAAGTATTTTAATATAACAATGTTGGCTGTGAAAAGCTAGAGAATGGGTAGTAAAGGCATTATCTATCTTTTTTAACAATAAAAATGTTCAAGTAGACTGTCCCTTTAACTAAAAACCCTACAATATACAGATATTAAGAACCCTCCAATCTGTAGGAAATTAAAAATAAATCGTATTCTAATTGGTTACATCAGATTAACCAATAAAAATTGTGGTTAACAGATTCAACATCAAAACTCCAATTCTTTGGCCTAAATTCTCTATATATAGGGCGCAACCCAAAAGGCTCATTCTATGGTGATTACCAAACAATGAACAAACTGTGGCTGCTGACCAGAAGCAGCTAAATAAAAACTTCAAGAAAGGCAATTTAAAGGGTTAACTTTTTTTTACTTCATTGACATTTTTCAGTCGTTGGATTTCAGTGTTGGGGAGATTAGATTTAGGGGGGTTTGCAAGAAGGCAATCACAAATGGGCGGGGTGCGGGTATATATTGGTATGGCAATATGTCATTCAGTGTAGATTAAAGGGGGTTGCATAGGTAGGGATTATGTAAGAGGATGTTAAAGGAACATGAAACTCAACATTTTCAGATAGAACATGCAATTTTAACCATCTTCTAATTTACTTCTATAACCAAATTTACTTTGTTTTCTTGAATCCCTTGATGTAAAGCAGGGACCTCAGCTCAGGAGCGTGCACATGTCTGGAGCGATATATGGCAGCAGTTTTGCAAGAGCACTTGATGACAGCACCATTTTTGCCATGTAGTGCTCCAGACCCCTACCTAGGTATCTCTTCAAAACAGAATATCATGGGAACAAAGCAAATTTGATAATAGAAGTAAAATGGAAACTTTTTAAAAATTGTATGCTCTGAATCACAAAAGAAAATTTTTGGGTTTCATATCCCTTAAAGGGATATTACTAATGGGGGATTATACAGGACAGTTTTAGAGTCAAGGGAAATTGAGGTGGGGGTACCATGAAGGTAGACATTAAAGAAGCCACTAAGTTTAAATAAACTCAAGGATAAAGCGCTATATAAAGTGGAAGACACATGGTGAATTTTGAGAACCTCCCAGCAAAAGTCAGAAAATCTATTATTAAAAGGAAAGTGTTATGATTCGCCTATAATTCAGTGCAAATAAAAGTAATAAGACAAAACCTATGAGTACTTAAGCCTTTATAAACTTTGGTTTACGTTTTACCTTTGGGCCCTGGGAGACCTGGTTGGCCAGGAAATCCTGCTTGCCCGGGCTCACCAGGAAGACCTCGAGAACCAGGTGAGCCTGGAAAACCTAAACCAGGAGATCCACTCTCTCCACGACGTCCCTTTTCACCAGGGAAACCTGGGAAACCTTTATCACCACGGGCCCCAATGCCACCATCACCCTTGATGAGACCAGACAAAAAAGTTTTACTATAAGTCAAACATGACCATAAAGTCTTAAAAAAAGAAGAATGAGAATTAAACAATGCCAACGGTTCTGAACAAAACTTGCACATTTTTAAAAATGATTAAAATGTGTGTGTTTTTTTTTAAATTAAACTTACAGGTGGGCCTGCACGTCCTGGTAACCCTGGGAGCCCATCTCTGCCTGGCTTCCCTTGTAGTCCAGGAGCACCTCTAGGTCCTGAAGGACCTGGGTCTCCACGGGAACCTCTGCCAGATGGAAAGGTTGGTTCTCCTTTCTCTCCTTTAAATCCTGGACTGCCGGCATCACCTGGGACACCCTAGGAAAATAAGAATTAAAAGAACATTGATGCATGTCAAGATCATTGCTTTATAATAAGGCTTATTAGATTTTTGATAGTTTATTTTTGTTCTTAAGAATACAAAAGAAAATTAGATTTGACTTGATAACAGAAACCTTCATTACAAGGAGGAAAATAGGAAAGTAGCATAAAACTCCTTATAATGTCTCACAAAATATGGCAGGTTTTATAATGTTGTGAATATTTAAAGCAGACATCCTCAAACTTGGCCCTCCAGAGGTTTTGGAACTACATTTCCCATGATGCTCAGCCAGCATATCAGCTGGCTGACCATCATGGGAAATGTAGTTCCAAAACCTCTGGAGGGCCAAGTTTGAGGATGTCTGTTTTAAAGGATCCTTTTAAAAGGACATTAATCATTAAATAAATGATAGATATAATCTTATCAAATAAAATAATATGTAGATGTTTTAATATTGTTTTAAGCTATAGTTTCCTAAGTTTAAATGTATGTCATCTTAGCATATCTCCTCTGCTGCAGCCAATTAAGGACAGTTAAAAATTATTTTAGTAGAGTGACAATCTAAAAGTGATTTAAGTCCATTGAAGAATACGTACTGATCAATTACATATAAACTGTTCTATATGAGAATAGTGTAAGCCGATAGGTGCATTAACTGTAATGCATGTGTTTCCCTGTTCAAAGAACTTTTTCGCCAACATAGGGCCAGATTACAAACGGCACGCTATTTAGCCAGAAGTAAACTTGTAACATGCAGATTAGTGCATGAATTACAAGTTCAAAGCAAATGGTTTCCTTAATTATAGTAAAGAATGATTCATGTGTATCAATAACTGACCTGTAAATTGCAGTGGTGGTAGGGATATTCTACACAGATTCTGGAGTTGTTTATATCATACAAAAGGTTTAGGAAATATTTAACAGAATAAGTTTTCTTGTATTGCTAAAAAGTTGTATGCTGTAAAAGCTGTTTATGATAAAGTATCTATTCCAGCCATTATAGATTCTTGTTCTATACAGCTATCTTACTAATGATGACAGAAATTGAAGATGTTCACTAATATTAACATTCTATTTGAGTTTTTAATCTCTGTAAATGTTAATGGCTTCCACCGCTTTTTTAAACTATCACAGTACATGAAAGATAAGAACTTTTAGAACCCCTAAAAAATAAAACTACTTACAGGCTGACCAGGAGGTCCAACAGAACCTGTTCTCCCTGAATCACCCTTTTGTCCATTAAGACCAGGGAAACCGTCACTTCCTGGTAGACCGGGAAATCCTGGTGGTCCACGTCTTCCTTTGTTATTACTGCCTCCATCACATGCACAGTCACCATCAGAACCTAAAAAATAATATAACAGGTATTAACTCAACATGTTATAAATAGGTTTCGACCCATGAACAACATCTAAAGAACAGCTCACCCTTATGTCCCCTTGGCCCAATAGCACCAGGTGGCCCTCGTATTCCTGGTTGTCCTGGGAATCCAGGTTCTCCAATTTTAAAACTTTGTGGGTCTAAAAATACCAAAATGTGTAATTATGTATAGTAAAACATCTTTGCAATATAAATTTTTTTTATATTTCTCCCTGTCCTGTAATTTCGTTTTTCAATTCTGAGGACTGGAAGTACACATGCCAGGTTTTACAAGCCTATCCCTGTTACAAATCTGTCCCTGCACAGATTACAAGATAAGAAACTACAAAACAATAGAAATCTTGTAAACAAAATGACAGTGGTAAGCTATGTTAACTCCATGGGGCATATGTATCAAGCTCCAAATGGAGCTTGATTCCCCGTGTTTCTGGCGAGCCTGCAGGCTCGTCAGAAACAGCAGTTATGAAGCAGCGGTCACAAAGACCGCTGCTCCATAACCTGTCCGCCTGCTCTGAGCAGGCGGACACACATCGCCACAATACAACCCGATCGAGTATGATCGGGTTGATTGACATCCCCCTGCTGGCAGCCTATTGGCCGCGAGTCTGCAGGGGGCGGCGTTGCACCAGCAGCTCTTGTGAGCTGCTGGTGCGATGCTGAATACGGCGAGCATATTGCTCGCCGTATTCAGTGAGGTCTGGCGGACCTGATCCGCAGTGTTGGATCAGGTCCGCCAGACCTTGATAAATATGCCCCCATGGCTGGATTGGCTTCTCCAAATATGACAAGTGGTCGGTGGACTTAGGCTATTTTTGCAAGGCAGATGAAAAATATTGTAAATACAATATATTAACTGTCCCTTTATAAAAGCAACACTCTAATCTAGGCAAATACCTCTGCTTCTCAGTTTCTTATATATCACATTAAATGGATAAAAAACGTTTAGGCCATTTTAAGGGGAAAAACATGTTTTATGGAATTCAGCTTTTTTTTTAGAACACTGGTTTATAACATTTATTGCTATTGGCATGTTTAAAGAAATCTAAATGAAGATCTGTTCTCATAAGATTGATTAAAGGGACAGTAAAGTGAAAATTAAGCTTTCATGATTTCTCAACTCCAGTCCTCATGAACCTTAACAGGCCAAATAATAATTTAATCTTAACTAGAGCACAGGTGAAATAATCAGCTGATCAGTAACCATGGTTACTAACCTGCTCTCCCCATTCAGATGATTATTTCACCTGTGCTCTAGTTAAGATATAATGAATATCTGACCTGTTAAGGGTCCTGAGGACTGGAGTTGAGAAACACTGAGATAGAGCATGCACTTTTAACCAACTTTCCAATCTGCTTCTATTAATAACAGATTTGTTTTGTCCCTTTATAGTATCCTTTGTTGAAGAGCATAACTAGGTAGGCTCAGAAGCAAAAGTAGAAGAACTACTGGGGCCTAGCTGCTGATTGGTGGCTGCACATATATGCTTCTTGTCATTGTCTCACCAGATGGATAACAAGAGAAAGAAGCAAATTTAATAATAAACCAAATTTAAAAGTTGTTTAAAACTGCAATTATAGTTTTGCAAAATAAACCATTATAGCTCTCTTCTTCGTGAAATGTGATATATTTTATTCTGAAATGAGCTAAATAATCAGTAATTATTATTACCTCTGCTTCGTGGTCCTGGTGGACCAGGTGGACCAGTTGGTCCAGGTAAACCAGGCCTTCCAGGGGGTCCTGTTAGTCCAAATCCTGGTCTTCCTGTGGTTCCTCGTTCGCCTTTAAATCCTGGAACCCCTGGAAATCCTGGCAGTCCAGGAATACCTGAAAAAATAATTCAAATGTTACACAAAGTGACTTTATTGTGATAAATGGAACACAGATATTTTGAACAAACTGAAACAAGCAAAATAAACTTTAGTGACACAGCTGTGTTCTGCAATGTACAGCAGTGAACTGATCAGGAAAACTCAAGAGTCAGAAGATACATTCGTCAAAAACAGGAAAAATTCTTAGGAAAAAGCTAAATTTCATGCAAAATATATTTTAACTTAAAGTAGTTTAAATAGATTTTTAAACTAAAAGGAAATAAATGATTCTGCATGACTTTTCTCTGTTGGTGGTTATTAATAATATGCCTCCGTAGGTATGAAGAAAATATTTTTTAACAATAAAAGATCTTTGCCACCATTAGATTTGTTGTTTTAGCAATGTTTTAATGACCATCCATATTTATTTTATCCATATTTATTTTTCAGTCACTTTATTAAAGTGATGGTAAATCCAAGTGTTTAACAAAAGTGTAGTTTAAGTGATGAGATATTTTAAAAAGTGTGCTAAACTCAGCCTTTTTGTGCCATTGCACAGCGCTAAACTCAGCGTCTCCGGCCGCCCATAGCACATCACTTTTCTACCAATGGGGTGCCACTTGCACCTCTAAACCAATAGCCGTGCGTCCATACAGAACACTGTCAGTTGACACGCACGGCTATTGGTTCAGAGGTAGAAACGTCACATCATTAAAGGAGAGCGATATGCCGTGGGTGGCCAGAGCCACTGAATTTAGCACTGTGCAACGGCACAGAAAGGGTGAGTTTAGCACCAATTTTTTTACATATCTCAACTTGATTTTTAGTGATGGTAATTCCTAGCGTTTGTTAAATGTTTGGATTTACCATCACTTTAAGTTACAAACAGAAAATACAGGAAATATGTACACAAAATATATAAAAACACAATTTTCTGAAAAAGTCAGTTTTAGTGTGACCTCTCTTGACACTAAGCAAAGCTTGAACTCTATAATATTCAGGTCTAGACTCTGTGGAGGCCATTCCATGACTGTCAATGTTTTATCATCTCCAAATATGATTTCACTGCATTAGTAGTGTGCTTGGGATCATTACCATGCTGAAAAATAAAACCATTCCCAATCAAGCACTTTCAAGAAGGAATGGCATGATGAATTAAAATCTGTCTGTACCACTGGAAAAATGCAGCCCCAATCTAGCTCAGACCCTCCACTATTTTTCACTAAAGTCTGCAAGCACTCATTCTTCCATCTCTGCAACTCTTCATCTCACATATTGTCGACGATTGGACCCAAAATGTTCAAATTTGGATTTGTCACTCCATAATACTCTTTTCCTCTGATCTTCATTCCCATCTCTGTGAGCTTTAGCATATGTTAGCCTTTTCACCCTGTTCCCGAAAAAGTGGTTTCTTGGCTGCTACCCTTCCAAAAAGACCATTCCTGATCAAGATTCTTCGGACTGTAGAAGGGTAAGCATGGGATCCCGATGAAGCTGCCAGATGCTCAGCCAGGTCCTTCCTGAACGTTTTCCGTCCTCTCAAAGAAGAAACTTCTCATCAGATTTTGAAAGTTTTCTTTGCCTTCCTATACTTTTTTGTTCTTGACCTCACCTGATTCTTCAAATTTCTTTATACCAGCTTGAATACCACATCTTGAGTTTCCAGTTTGTTTGCTGATTTCCCTTTGAAACTGGTCTTGCTGATGCAAAAGTATGATTTTATGTCTGTCAAACATTGTGATCTTTGGTATTTTGAATTGAATGATGTGCTTGAAAGTTAGTCTTATTAGCAAGCTTCCAATTAATTAAACTCATACCACATGTGTATGTAATGCTCAAGCATGTCTTTCACAAACCTTGTGTGATAGAACTTTTTCACAGCAGTCATTTTGACATGAAATAGTAGGACAAATACAGGTGTTAGCAATGACATTATTAAGAGTTCCATTCCATTTAGGTTTGCGAGAGCCAGGTTCCTGTGATTGCTCAAGTGTAAGGGGAGGTCACACTAAATATTTGCAACTTTAGCCTATAGAAGCTGTGTTTTCTGATTTTTTTCTGTTTTTTAATACTGCACACAAATATCCTGTATTTTCTGATTGTATTCTAATAAAGAGACTGAGAAATAATTAGATATGGCCTTTATACCATTGCTAAAACAACAAATCTAATGGTGGCCTAAGACTTTTGCACAGTACTGTATATATATATATATATATATATATATATATATATATATATATATATATATATATATATATACAGGGAGAGCAGAATTATTAGGCAAGTTGTATTTTTGAGGATTAATTTTATTATTGAACAACAACCATGTTCTCAATGAACCCAAAAAACTCATTAATATCAAAGCTGAATATTTTTGGAAGTAGTTTTTAGTTTGTTTTTAGTTTTAGCTATTTTAGAGGGATATCTGTGTGTGCAGGTGACTATTACTGTGCATAATTATTAGGCAACTTAACAAAAAACAAATATATACCCATTTCAATTATTTATTTTTACCAGTGAAACCAATATAACATCTCAACATTCACAAATATACATTTCTGACATTCAAAAACAAAACAAAAACAAATCAGTGACCAATATAGCCACCTTTCTTTGCAAGGACACTCAAAAGCCTGCCATCCATGGATTCTGTCAGTGTTTTGATCTGTTCACCATCAACATTGCGTGCAGCAGCAACCACAGCCTCCCAGACACTGTTCAGAGAGGTGTACTGTTTTCCCTCCTTGTAAATCTCACATTTGATGATGGACCACAGGTTCTCAATGGGGTTCAGATCAGGTGAACAAGGAGGCCATGTCATTAGATTTTCTTCTTTTATACCCTTTCTTGCCAGCCACGCTGTGGAGTACTTGGACGCGTGTGATGGAGCATTGTCCTGCATGAAAATCATGTTTTTCTTGAAGGATGCAGACTTCTTCCTGTACCACTGCTTGAAGAAGGTGTCTTCCAGAAACTGGCAGTAGGACTGGGAGTTGAGCTTGACTCCATCCTCAACCCGAAAAGGCCCCACAAGCTCATCTTTGATGATACCAGCCCAAACCAGTACTCCACCTCCACCTTGCTGGCGTCTGAGTCGGACTGGAGCTCTCTGCCCTTTACCAATCCAGCCACGGGCCCATCCATCTGGCCCATCAAGACTCACTCTCATTTCATCAGTCCATAAAACCTTAGAAAAATCAGTCTTGAGATATTTCTTGGCCCAGTCTTGATGTTTCAGCTTGTGTGTCTTGTTCAGTGGTGGTCGTCTTTCAGCCTTTCTTACCTTGGCCATGTCTCTGAGTATTGCACACCTTGTGCTTTTGGGCACTCCAGTGATGTTGCAGCTCTGAAATATGGCCAAACTGGTGGCAAGTGGCATCTTGGCAGCTGCACGCTTGACTTTTCTCAGTTCATGGGCAGTTATTTTGCGCCTTGGTTTTTCCACACGCTTCTTGTGACCCTGTTGACTATTTTGAATGAAACGCTTGATTGTTCGATGATCACGCTTCAGAAGCTTTGCAATTTTAAGAGTGCTGCATCCCTCTGCAAGATATCTCACTATTTTTTACTTTTCTGAGCCTGTCAAGTCCTTCTTTTGACCCATTTTGCCAAAGGAAAGGAAGTTGCCTAATAATTATGCACACCTGATATAGGGTGTTGATGTCATTAGACCACACCCCTTCTCATTACAGAGATGCACATCACCTAATATGCTTAATTGGTAGTAGGCTTTCGAGCCTATACAGCTTGGAGTAAGACAACATGCATAAAGAGGATGATGTGGTTTAATTAAAATACTCATTTGCCTAATAATTCTGCACTCCCTGTAGAAAAACCCTGGTGCAGGCTGAAACATTGGATATGCTCACTGCAATAAAATATTGAGTTGAAATACAAAAACCGAGTCTTCATGAATTAACTATTTGAATACAAGGACTTGGTGAATATAATTTTTGGAGTGCCTATTCCATTTGAGTCATATATATATATACAGGGAGTGCAGAATTATTAGGCAAATGAGTATTTTGACCACATCATCCTCTTTATGCATGTTGTCTTACTCCAAGCTGTATAGGCTCGAAAGCCTACTACCAATTAAGCATATTAGGTGATGTGCATCTCTGTAATGAGAAGGGGTGTGGTCTAATGACATCAACACCCTATATCAGGTGTGCATAATTATTAGGCAACTTCCTTTCCTTTGGCAAAATGGGCCAAAAGAAGGACTTGACAGGCTCAGAAAAGTCAAAAATAGTGAGATATCTTGCAGAGGGATGCAGCACTCTTAAAATTGCAAAGCTTCTGAAGCGTGATCATCGAACAATCAAGCGTTTCATTCAAAATAGTCAACAGGGTCGCAAGAAGCGTGTGGAAAAACCAAGGCGCAAAATAACTGCCCATGAACTGAGAAAAGTCAAGCGTGCAGCTGCCAAGATGCCACTTGCCACCAGTTTGGCCATATTTCAGAGCTGCAACATCACTGGAGTGCCCAAAAGCACAAGGTGTGTAATACTCAGAGAAATGGCCAAGGTAAGAAAGGCTGAAAGACGACCACCACTGAACAAGACACACAAGCTGAAACGTCAAGACTGGGCCAAGAAACATCTCAAGACTGATTTTTCTAAGGTTTTATGGACTGATGAAATGAGAGTGAGTCTTGATGGGCCAGATGGATGGGCCCGTGGCTGGATTGGTAAAGGGCAGAGAGCTCCAGTCTGACTCAGACGCCAGCAAGGTGGAGGTGGAGTACTGGTTTGGGCTGGTATCATCAAAGATGAGCTTGTGGTGCCTTTTCGGGTTGAGGATGGAGTCAAGCTCAACTCCCAGTCCTACTGCCAGTTTCTGGAAGACACCTTCTTCAAGCAGTGGTAGAGGAAGAAGTCTGCATCCTTCAAGAAAAACATGATTTTCATGCAGGACAATGCTCCATCACACGCGTCCAAGTACTCCACAGCGTGGCTGGCAAGAAAGGGTATAAAAGAAGAAAATCTAATGACATGGCCTCCTTGTTCACCTGATCTGAACCCCATTGAGAACCTTTGGTCCATCATCAAATGTGAGATTTACAAGGAGGGAAAACAGTACACCTCTCTGAACAGTATCTGGGAGGCTGTGGTTGCTGCTGCACGCAATGTTGATAGTGAACAGATCAAAACACTGACAGAATCCATGGATGGCAGGCTTTTGAGTGTCCTTGCAAAGAAAGGTGGCTATATTGGTCACTGATTTGTTTTTGTTTTGTTTTTGAATGTCAGAAATGTATATTTGTGAATGTTGAGATGTTATATTGGTTTCACTGGTAAAAATAAATAATTGAAATGGGTATATATTTGTTTTTTGTTAAGTTATCTAATAATTATGCACAGTAATAGTCACCTGCACACACAGATATCCCCCTAAAATAGCTATAACTAAAAACAAACTAAAAACTTCTTCCAAAACTATTCAGCTTTGATATTAATGAGTTTTTTGGGTTCATTGAGAACATGGTTGTTGTTCAATAATAAAATTAATCCTCAAAAATACAACTTGCCTAATAATTCTGCACTCCCTGTATATATATATATAGTCCATGCTGAAGCTGCATTATTCACCCTAGTTGTAATATCCCTTAAAAAGACAAAGTACATGTTTGCATTATAATTTACTGCTTTTCTCTAGGTATAATAAAGCATTGTAAGTTTGTTTAATGTATTGAGTTGTGTAAATGTATTTGAGATATTTCTGGTCTTTCTGAAGTGTGAACATCTGATATTTATTACTTGCAGTAATACTATTAGATTTCTTCTTATTAATTAATCAGAAAGGAGCAGAGTGTATATCTAACAAACTGTTTTCTATATATAAAAAAGAAGATTTTATGCACATGTAAAAAAAGCATGAAACACATAAACCTTCTTTTTAATAGCAGTGCTTTTCTTTGCATGGAAAATAACTATTTGCAGGTTTCTCAAACCAATTAAATAAATAAACAAAAACTATTTTTTTATAAGCCAGTATCTATTTAGTATGGTAAGTAGATTCAAAATAGATATAACACACTATAAGCTTCAGGCAGTTAGACAATTATCTTAAATAACTGATCGTCTGCTAAGTTCTGTTTAGTGCAGCGTCTTTGCCATGGCTTGAAAAACTTGAAGCTAAAATGTAGACATGGTAATACACTGATTTTTTTCAATGGATGAGAGGAATGTGTTATTAGCAGAAAGAACTGGGTTTTAACAGTACACTGATTACAATGATAGTGAAAACAGGTTAAAGAACACAGAAACACAGCCGTTTTATCTGTATATGATTGAAAAAATGTTATCAGTGTCAGGTGCTCCCCTGTTGACCTCGCGTTTCCATGGGAAACAGCTCAAATCTTGCTACAGTTTCAGATTCTGCCCCTCTTATTATATAATTCAGAGAGGTCTGCCCTTAGGAAGTAAAAAAACATAATTTATGTAAGAACTTACCTGATAAATTCATTTCTTTCATATTAGCAAGAGTCCATGAGCTAGTGACGTATGGGATATACATTCCTACCAGGAGGGGCAAAGTTTCCCAAACCTTAAAATGCCTATAAATACACCCCTCACCACACCCACAAATCAGTTTAACGAATAGCCAAGAAGTGGGGTGATAAGAAAAAAGTGCGAAAGCATAAAAAATAAGGAATTGGAATAATTGTGCTTTATACAAAAAAATCATAACCACCACAAAAAAGGGTGGGCCTCATGGACTCTTGCTAATATGAAAGAAATGAATTTATCAGGTAAGTTCTTACATAAATTATGTTTTCTTTCATGTAATTAGCAAGAGTCCATGAGCTAGTGACGTATGGGATAATGACTACCCAAGATGTGGATCTTTCCACGCAAGAGTCACTAGAGAGGGAGGGATAAAATAAAGACAGCCAATTCCTGCTGAAAATAATCCACACCCAAAATAAAGTTTAAATGAAAACATAAGCAGAAGATTCAAACTGAAACAGCTGCCTGAAGTACTTTTCTACCAAAAACTGCTTCAGAAGAAGAAAACACATCAAAATGGTAGAATTTAGTAAAAGTATGCAAAGAAGACCAAGTTGCTGCTTTGCAAATCTGATCAACCGAAGCTTCATTCCTAAACGCCCAGGAAGTAGAAACTGACCTAGTAGAATGAGCTGTAATCCTCTGAGGCGGAGTTTTACCCGACTCAACATAGGCATGATGAATTAAAGATTTCAACCAAGATGCCAAAGAAATGGCAGAAGCTTTCTGGCCTTTTCTAGAACCGGAAAAGATGACAAATAGACTAGAAGTCTTTCGGAAAGTCTTAGTAGCTTCAACATAATATTTCAAAGCTCTAACAACATCCAAAGAATGCAATGATTTCTCCTTAGAATTCTTAGGATTAGGGCATAATGAAGGAACTACAATTTCTCTACTAATGTTGTTGGAATTCACAACCTTAGGTAAAAATTCAAAAGAAGTTCGCAACACTGCCTTATCCTGATGAAAAATCAGAAAAGGAGACTCACAAGAAAGAGCAGACAATTCAGAGACTCTTCTGGCAGAAGAGATGGCCAAAAGGAACAAAACTTTCCAAGAAAGTAATTTAATGTCCAATGAATGCATAGGTTCAAACGGAGGAGCTTGAAGAGCCCCCAGAACCAAATTCAAACTCCAAGGAGGAGAAATTGACTTAATGACAGGTTTTATACGAACCAAGGCTTGTACAAAACAATGAATATCAGGAAGATTAGCAATCTTTCTGTGAAAAAGAACAGAAAGAGCAGAGATTTGACCTTTCAAGGAACTTGCGGACCAACCTTTATCTAAACCATCCTGAAGAAACTGTAAAATTCTCGGAATTCTAAAAGAATGCCAGGAAAAATGATGAGAAAGACACCAAGAAATATAAGTCTTCCAGGCTCTATAATATATCTCTCTAGATACAGATTTACGAGCCTGTAACATAGTATTAATCACAGAGTAAGAGAAACCTCTTTGACCAAGAATCAAGCGTTCAATCTCCATACCTTTAAATTTAAGGATTTGAGATCCTGATGGAAAAAAGGACCTTGCGACAGAAGGTCTGGTCTTAACGGAAGAGTCCACGGTTGGCAAGAGGCCATTCGGACAAGATCCGCATACCAAAACCTGTGAGGCCATGCTGGAGCTACCAGCAGAACAAACGAGCATTCCTTCAGAACCTTGGAGATTACTCTTGGAAGAAGAACTAGAGGCGGAAAGATATAGGCAGGATGATACTTCCAAGGAAGTGATAATGCATCCACTGCCTCCGCCTGAGGATCCCGGGATCTGGACAGATACCTGGGAAGTTTCTTGTTTAGATGAGAAGCCATCAGATCTATTTCTGGAAGTTCCCACATTTGAACAATCTGAAGAAATACCTCTGGGTGAAGAGACCATTCGCCCGGATGCAACGTTTGGCGACTGAGATAATCCGCTTCCCAATTGTCTATTCCTGGAATATGAACCGCAGAGATTAGACAGGAGCTGGATTCCGCCCAAACCAGAATTCAAGATACTTCTTTCATAGCCAGAGGACTGTGAGTCCCTCCTTGATGATTGATGTATGCCACAGTTGTAACATTGTCTGTCTGAAAACAAATGAACGATTCTCTCTTCAGAAGAGGCCAAGACTGAAGAGCTCTGAAAATTGCACGGAGTTCCAAAATATTGATCGGTAATCTCACCTCCTGAGATTCCCAAACCCCTTGTGCTGTCAGAGACCCCCACACAGCTCCCCAACCTGTAAGACTTGCATCTGTTGAAATTACAGTCCAGGTCGGAAGAACAAAAGAAGCCCCCTGAACTAAACGATGGTGATCTGTCCACCACGTCAGAGAGTGTCGTACAATCGGTTTTAAAGATATTAATTGAGATATCTTTGTGTAATCCCTGCACCATTGGTTCAGCATACAGAGCTGAAGAGGTCGCATGTGAAAACGAGCAAAGGGGATCGCGTCCGATGCAGCAGTCATAAGACCTAGAATTTCCATGCATAAGGCTACCAAAGGGAATGATTGTGACTGAAGGTTTTGACAAGCTGAAATCAATTTTAGACGTCTCTTGTCTGTCAAAGACAGAGTCATGGACACTGAATCTATCTGGAAACCCAAAAAGGTTACCCTTGTCTGAGGAATCAATGAACTTTTTAGTGAATTGATCCTCCAACCATGATTTTGAAGAAACAACAAAAGTCGATTCGTATGAAATTCTGCTAAATGTGAAGACTGAGCAAGTACCAAGATATCGTCCAAATAAGGAAATACCACAATACCCTGTTCTCTGATTACAGATAGAAGGGCCCCGAGAACCTTTGTAAAAATTCTTGGAGCTGTTGCTAGGCCAAACGGCAGAGCCACAAACTGGTAATGATTGTCTAGGAAAGAGAATCTCAGAAACTGATAGTGAGCTGGATGAATCGGAATATGCAGATATGCATCCTGTAAATCTATTGTAGACATATAATGCCCTTGCTGAACAAAAGGCAGGATAGTCCTTACAGTTACCATTTTGAATGTTGGTATCCTTACATAACGATTCAATATTTTTAGATCCAGAACTGGTCTGAAGGAATTCTCCTTCTTTGGTACAATGAAGAGATTCGAATAAAACCCCAGCCCCTGTTCCAGAACTGGAACTGGCATAATTACTCCAGCCAACTCTAGATCTGAAACACATTTCAGAAATGCTTGAGCTTTCGCTGGGTTTACTGGGACACGGGAAAGAAAGAATCTCTTTGCAGGAGGTCTTATCTTGAAAACAATTCTGTACCCTTCTGAAATAATGTTCTGAATCCAAAGATTGTGAACAGAATTGATCCAAATTTCTTTGAAAAACGTAATCTGCCCCCTACCAGCTGAGCTGGAATGAGGGCCGCACCTTCATGTGGACTTAGAAGCTGGCTTTGCTTTTCTAGACGGCTTGGATTTATTCCAGACTGGAGATGGTTTCCAAACTGAAACTGCTCCTGAGGATGAAGGATCAGGCTTTTGTTCTTTGTTGAAACGAAAGGAACGAAAACGATTATTAGCCCTGTTTTTACACTTAGATTTTTTATCCTGTGGTAAAAAAGTTCCTTTCCCACCAGTAACAGTTGAGATAATAGAATCCAACTGAGAACCAAATAATTTATTACCCTGGAAAGAAAGGGAAAGTAGAGTCGATTTAGAAGACATATCAGCATTCCAAGTTTTAAGCCATAAAGCTCTTCTAGCTAAAATAGCTAGAGACATAAACCTGACATCAACTCTATAGCCCCATCAACTTTAGGGATTTTGTCCCAAAACTCTAATCTGTCAGACGGCACAGGATATAATTGCTTAAAACGTTTAGAAGGAGTAAATGAATTACCCAAATTATTCCATTCCCTGGAAATTACTTCAGAAATAGCACCAGGAACTGGAAAAACTTCTGGAATAACTACAGGAGATTTAAAGACCTTGTCTAAACGTTTAGATTTAGTATCAAGAGGACCAGAATCCTCAATTTCTAATGCAATTAGGACTTCTTTAAGTAAAGAACGAATAAATTCCATTTTAAATAAATATGAAGATTTATCAGCATCAACCTCTGAAACAGAATCCTCTGAACCAGAAGAATCATTAGAATCAGAATGATGATGTTCATTTAAAAATTCATCTGGATAAAGAGAAGTTTTAAAAGACTTTTTATGTTTACTAGAAGGAGGAATAACAGACATAGCCTTCTTAATAGATTCAGAAACAAAATCTCTTATGTTATCAGGAACACTCTGAACATTAGATGTTGATGGAACTGCAACAGGTAATGGTATTTTACTAAAGGAAATATTTTCTGCATTAACAAGTTTGTCATGACATTTAATACAAACAACAGCTGGAGGAACAGCTACCAAAAGTTTACAGCAGATACACTTAGCTTTGGTAGTTCCAGCACCAGACAGCGATTTTCCTGAAGTATCTTCTGACTCAGATGCAACATGAGACATCTTGCAATATGTAAGAGAAAAAACAACATATAAAGCAAAATTGATCAAATTCCTTAAATGACAGTTTCAGGAATGGGAAAAAATGCCAAAGAACAAGCTTCTAGCAACCAGAAGCAATGAAAAATGAGACTTAAATAATGTGGAGACAAAAGCGACGCCCATATTTTTTTAGCGCCAAATAAGACGCCCACATTATTTGGCGCCTAAATGCTTTTGGCGCCAAAAATGACGCCACATCCGGAACGCCGACATTTTTGGCGCAAAAGAACGTCAAAAAATGACGCAACATCCGGCGACACGTATGACGCCGGAAACAGAAAAGATTTTTTGCGCCAAAAAAGTATGCGCCAAGAATGACGCAATAAAATGAAGCATTTTCAGCCCCCGCGAGCCTAACAGCCCACAGGGAAAAAGTCAAATTTTTTAAGGTAAGAAAAAATGATTGATTCAAATGCATTATCCCAAATATGAAACTGACTGTCTGAAAATAAGGAATGTTGAACATCCTGAGTCAAGGCAAATAAATGTTTGAATACATATATTTAGAACTTTATAAAAAAAGCGCCCAAACATAGCTTAGAGTGTCACAGAAAATAAGACTTACTTACCCCAGGACACTCGTCTACATGTTGTAGAAAGCCAAACCAGTACTGAAACGAAAATCAGCAGAGGTAATGGTATATATATAAGAGTATATCGTCGATCTGAAAAGGGAGGTAAGAGATGAATCTCTACGACCGATAACAGAGAACCTATGAAATAGACCCCGTAGAAGGAGATCATTGCATTCAAATAGGCAATACTCTCCTCACATCCCTCTGACATTCACTGCACGCTGAGAGGAAAACCGGGCTCCAACCTGTTGCGGAGCGCATATCAACGTAGAATCTAGCACAAACTTACTTCACCACCTCCATAGGAGGCAAAGTTTGTAAAAACTGATTTGTGGGTGTGGTGAGGGGTGTATTTATAGGCATTTTAAGGTTTGGGAAACTTTGCCCCTCCTGGTAGGAATGTATATCCCATACGTCACTAGCTCATGGACTCTTGCTAATTACATGAAAGAAATATTGTTGCAAACACTGCTGCTATATAATTTTTACTTTCATATTCCTTTGATAATTTTATATGGGTTAAAATAAATTTTTTACTTTAAATATATTTGCAAAATGGCCCACAAAGCAAAGGGAAAGTCAAAATTAAACTTTTATGATTTAGATAGAGAATGCAATTTAAACAACTTTCCCTTTTACTTGTGTTATCTAATTTCTTTCATTCTCTTGGTATTATTTGTTGAAAAATATACCAAGGTAGGCTCATAAGTAGCAACTACTAGGAGCTAGCTGCTTATTGGTGGCTGCACATGTAAGTCACTTGTCATTGGCTCACCCAATGTTTTCAGCTAGCTCCCAGTAGTACATTGCTGCTCCTTCAGCAAAGGATACAAAGAGTATTAAGCCAAATTGATAAAAGAAGTCAATTGTAAAGTTGTTTAAAATTGTATGCGCTATCTAATTCATGAAAAAAAAATGTTGCGTTTCACGTTGCTTTTGATGTGTTAAAACTGTATAATGTTATTTGGTCAAAAGTTCATTTTCACTCTATCTGAAGGCCAATCAGAAGTGATCATTTCCTACCTCTCTCAAAGGAAGGGTACCCAGGTGAGCCTGGAGGGCCAGGTGGGCCACTGAACCCCTCATCGCCTGGAATTCCTGGCCGGCCGGGAGGACCTGGATCTCCAGATGGCCCTGCAATAAGCAGAAGATGGCAATGATAAATAAAACATAAATAAATATATATACATAATTTCTAGTTTTAGATCATAATATATGTGAAATTAAATAAATTAAACTACAATAAATGGGACGGAAAATGGATCAAGTTAGGACAGAGAAAGGGAGATAGAGAAAAAAAGAGTGAAAGAATAAAAAGGATTAAAGAGAAGAGGGTGATACAGGGAAAACAATGGCAGAATGGATGTAAGATTGGGGGAAAGAGAGAGAAAGAGAAGAGAGTTATATTAGGATAGATAATGAAATTGCACAAATGGGAAGTTGTAAGCTCACAAACTATTAACTTGAACTCACATCAAATAAATGTATTATAGATTCTTAGCTTGTAGACCTGAAACTCACATAAAAGTCTAAAACTATTTCCTGCTAAAGACCAATTGCCATATCCCTTTTGGATTACCGGGGATTTCATTCAAAGGCTAAATTTGCAAAAAAGAGAATAGATTTTATTTTAAATATACATACTTTGTATTGCTCTTTAGCTTAGTCTTTTGGTAAAGAGAAAATTACAAATCATAGAGAAAAGAGAGAACTCTAAATAGGCAACTGTTTTTCTTATGTAAAATTTGAAGAGATAACGTTGCCAGGAATAGTTTGGGCCATGAATAAGTAATGAATAATTTGTATGTGATCCAATATTTACATTCCAGTAGTATGCTGAACCCATTCTCTCCATACTTCTAACTTTTAATTGGGAGAAGCTACAAGAAATATGGTGGGAGTCTATCCTGTTAGTGACATCACAGAAAAAAACAGTGAATACATAAATCATTAAATAAATAGATGGTTTCCATGGTAATAAAGACATAGCAGGTGGGTAGTCAAGAAATAGCCAATTGGATGTTAAGCTCATAGTGTTTGCTTGCTAGAAACGTGCCCAACTTTGTGATATAATTATTGGCAAAGAAGATATAATAACATGCTTGTCATTAGTCATTGTAACCATTGTTCTCTCTCCAATCTTTATATTACTGCAACTTAGAAAACCATTCAGTCCCTGGAATTAAAACATATTATCTCCATTCCTAATGATGGCAAAGAACTCTCAGAAATTTGGACATGTATGTTTTACATTAGTTACTCAATCTTACTCTGATTTTTATACCACAAAGGGGCAAAACTCAAGCGCCACAAGCATTCCAGTTCCTGAACAAAACATAACTGGTGAATGGTGGGGTTATTTGACTGATGATCCTGAATAGCTGACTGTCTGTGTTTGGAGCTACACAGCTTATCAGTCTCTTATTTTTTTTAATGAAATGTTGTTAGTGTGATCTACTTATGCATGTGCCAAATGTTTGAAATTATTTCTTGAGGTCACAATATGCAACTATATTTTTGTAAACCTCAGTCCATGGTATCACAACTCAATGTGGGTAAAATACGAAATCACCCAACAGTCCTCAACTCTACTGGTCAGTCTTGAGGATCTGCATGGAGATTATGGTATCCCTTTTGAGCACATCTGGTATTATATAATAATGAAGACACTTCTGTTCCCTTTTAAAACAAACACCATACATTCACCGACGGTTACAGTATCCATAAATCGAACTTCCTAGATAATATACTACACAGTATAAAAAACGTAGAGCACTGGTAACATTTTAAAATGTAAAACTTTAAGTACCTGAAACAGATGAACCTTCGGAATCTACATATGTTGTGGGACCAGGAAAACCAATATCTCCTTGTTCACCCTGAAACAATAAGAACATTTACCACCTTTTCTATCAGTTCTAAGCATCTAAACCAATATATATTTCTACTTATAAGCCATGAATAATATTGAAGAGCTTGTCATTGTGGGTTTGTATTTAGATATATTTAGAATATTGTAAAACGTTAGAAGCCAGATGTAAAATATTAGAAGCTGTGACTAGATTTATCAAGCTATTATGACTTTAAAATGATATAAAGTGATTTTGAATAACCACTTTCTATACCCAATCTGTTTCTTATGCAAATCAAATCATTCCACGTTTTCAATAATATAAATATTTTATTTTTATTTGCACTAAATTTAAGGTTAAAGTCCATCAACCATCCATTTCTCAGCATGTTTTGTTTATATTCTTTTTAGGAACAGCAGACTTACATAAGCTGCCATCTACACAAGCCCTTTCTTTACAATTTACCAATAAAAAGAGTGTAACTACCTTTAGCCCTTTAAAGCCTTCAAGTCCAGTGTATCCTGGGTCACCTTGCTGCCCCTGTAAAAGAAAGTGAAATTATGTTTAACATAAAAACAATGCAAACATTTTTTAGAGTAAGAAAGGATCTAATCTTTTTCTTGGTTGAAGTCTTATAATGCTCTGCCTTTTTTTCCATCACTTAAGGTCAGATAAAACACTGTAGCTTAAATAGCCATCAGATAGAGAATATACAGTCCCATACTACTAGTATAAAAAAAGCCATATTAAAGGTATTGTTAATAATCCATGTGCTTTCTATGAAGTTCCCCAATACCAACCTGACACCTCTCAACAATTATACATCTAGTAGGGCATGCATAGAACCCAGGTGCAACCTGCACACAGTATCTACCCAGCATAAGCTAGTCTTTATAAAGAAACTGACCCTATCCACCACTAACTCTCTGCCTTGATCATCTTTAATTGTATTCTCCTGTATATAGTCTTTTTTAAGTTCTTTTTGTATGTGTCCCCTTTCCCCAATCTACAAATTTCAAAGAGAACTGCTTATACTATATGGGCTAGATTATGAGTGGAGTTTTACTTGCCACTCCCGCTCACATGCTAACACCGCTCGATTTCTGCTCTTTGTGCAAGTCGAGTAGCGCTTGTATTACAAGTTGAAAGTAAATCTTTATCACTTGAGTGCTAACCCAACTCGCGCAAAGAGCAGGACCTAGAATATCGCAATTGTGTAAATGTACTCTCCTATTGACTTCAATGGAGAGAGAAAAGTGGAAAAAAAACTCACACCCATAATCGCACACTAACCGAATAGCCATAAGCCCCCTACTCTAATAGCTCCTTAACCACCACATAGCCCACCGCAAAGTTGCTACTACATTATTCACCTCTAAACCGCCACAACCCCCATCGCAAAGTAACCCAATACACTATCAACCCTTAAACTGCCACCCCACAGCACAAACTACCCTTCCACACTATCGCAAAGTAACCTTTTACACTACTAACCTCTAAACCGCTACACCCCCAACATTGCAAATAAGTAACTCATTAACATCTAAACCGCTTAACCTAATGCCCACTAAGTTACCCAAAAAACAGACTAACCTTACCTTTACAAGAAAAAATAACTACCTTTAAACAAAAAATAAAAACTTACCTGAAAAAATAAAAACAAAATAACCTTAACTTTAAAAAATAAAAAACATACTATTACTTAAAAATTAAAAAATAAATAACTTTACAAAAATAACCTAATGGTTTTTTTTAAGTAATTTTAGTTTTTTTTTCATTTTTTAGGTGTCTCTTTTTTTTTAAGGTAGTTATTTAGTTATTTAGTTTTTTTTTTTTTTTAAACTGTTGAATTAAAAATACTCCGAGGAGCCATTCCAATGAAAAATAATCATTTGCTGTATGAAAACAAATGCATGTTTAAGCACTTTGGATTTTATTTTGTAAGCCATTGCTATCAATTTAAACAGCCGCCATTGTTTGTTTGTAGACAATTTAAGAGGACAATCTAATTAAACCCACAAATAAATAAATACATAAATAATTAAAATATGTAACTTCTTATCTCAGTTTTCACAGTGGTTTTTACAGCCCGTTATAAAGGCTAAATATATATGGCCAAAAAACAGTAAGTAGTTTAAAAGTATAACTTGAACTATATTTTAACTTGTTATTAAATCAGACACTAATTATGTTTGTTAAAGAGACATTAAAAGCCTTGTAACTGTGTTATATAATGTGTAATAATAAATAGTAAAGAAACTTGCAATATACTTTCATTATATGTTTCGAATTTGACCCCTTTTTCTGTAATGTATCTCTGAAAACTTTCAATTTATAATTGTCCTTAAAGGGACATAAACCCCAAATTTTTTCTTTCATGATTCAGATAGAACATACAATTTAAGCAGCTTTCCAATTTACTTCTATTATCTAATTTTCTTTGTTTTCTTGTTATCCTTTGTTGAAAAGCTGGGATGTAATCTCATTTGCAACAATGCTATACATTAGCAGGAGCACTAGATGGCAGCACTATTTCCTTAATACAGGTGTGGTGATCAAACGATCAGTAATAAGGAGCACCAGGCAGGGTTCAATATAATAAAACGTAACTTTTATTGAACTTTCCAGCTTAACCCCTTAATGACCACAATGTACCCTGTATGTCACTGGTCATTAAGGGTTTTTTAAGGACATAATAGCACAAGTCTAGCAAGAACACGCTATTAATGCCCTCCCTCCAGCAGGCTTTGTGGAATAAAGCAGTCTCAACGCTGGTGGCAAGACCGCGCTATAAAACAATCAAGTCCCAAAAAAAGGCCAGTGACATACAGGGTACGTCGCTGGTCCTTAAGGGGTTAAATTAAAATCTTACAGACTAGAACAACATATACATAGATAGCTCAGCATTCTCTTTGCTTGAACCCTGCCTGGTGCTCCTTATTACTGATCGTTTGATCACCACACCTGTATTAAGCCAATTGGGGAACCTGGAGTGAGCACAGGTAGCAACAAACAAACCGTCACAATCGTCAGACCCTGGGTGAGAGCGGGATACCCCTAAAAGCACAAAGGTATAAGCAGCACTGGATTAACCCAAGAAGGAGGTGAAGCTGTAGCAGTCCATTGTACTATTGAGTGATCGAGGAGGGAGCCGGGCTGACGGAAGCCCATTCATCTACGAAGATTCACAAATTGATATATAAAGAAAGGCTCCTGTGGACCGACACATTAGTGGGACTCAGAATACAGAGACCGTTCCAGATTGAGCGGGTAAGACCTACCAGTTTGTACTAATATTGCTTATACGGAAATATTGTGACTTACGTTTTTCATCAATGTTTTGATGTAAATACATCCTTAATACAAGGATTGAATTAAAGTGCTGAGGGGTAATCCTGAACCACAGGAAATTTAATTAAGGAAGTGTTTTCAAGAAATTACCTTTGGTGCTGGGACTTTGTCTATGTACTTTTCTGTAGCACTATTTCCTGTCATGTAGTGCTTCAGGTATGTGCACACTAGCTACCTAGGTATCCATTCAACAAAGAATAATATGAGAACAAAGCAAATATGATTATAGAAGTAAATTGGAAACTTTTTTTAAAATTGTATTCTCTATCAGAATAATGAAAGAACATTTTGTCTTTTAATGTCCCTTTAATTGGTCCTTAGCAGAAAAGGAAACAGGTTATAACTTTACACCTTTTTACTCAATATTTAAATAACTAATATACTTTTAAGAAACACATATGTGTATTATTATCAGGCTAGCATTTCTTCACTAACTGTCCCTTTAACATGGGATCTGAGCAATTTCAAAAACGTTTAACATTGAAATAAAACTGTACAAAACAGGCTATATTGGGATTTCAAAAGGTCTAGGGGTTGAATTAGAAAGGTCCAAAGAGCATTAAAAAATGCTGTGTTTTCTAATAGATTTGAAAAAACTGTTTAATTATATCAATTCAAAGTATTGGGGATGTTAATTAGGTGCAAAGCTAACAGCAAACTACATAGTAAATTGGTTTTCTAATGATTTTCTAATGGATTGGAATGGTCTCAAATGTGATAATCCTGCAGAAAAGTGTCTTAAGAAGAGTTCTTTAAACTTTTTTCTCTATGAACCAGTGCAATGACATCACATACTTTCACAACCCTATTTTTATGCCCTGTCTGAAAAGTGTGCATACTATATTCCTGATTGTAGTCAAACTTGAAAGTGTTATATAGGTAATCAAATACACACTCTCTCATATAACACACACACCACACACTCTCATACAACACACACCACACACTCTCATAAAACACCTACCACACACACTCTCATACAACACACACACACCCCGAACTCTTATACAACACATACACACCACACACACTCTCATATGACACACACACACACCACACACTCTCATACAACACACACACCACATATACTCTCATATAGCACAAACACACACCACTATATACACACTCTCATACAACACACACACTCTCATATAGCTCAAACATACACCACACACTTTCATACAACACACACACCATTCACACTCTCATACAACACATAAACTCTCATATAGCACAAACAAACACTGCACAGTTTTATACAACACACACACACACAGTCTCATACAACACACACACACCCCACACTCTCATACAACACACACACTATACACACTCTCACACAACACATACACTCTCATATAGCACAAACAAATACTGCACACTCTTATACAACACACACACACTCATACAACACATGCACACACACACCACACACTCTCATACAAGACAAACACCATACACACTCTCATACAACACACACACACACTCCTAGAACACACACACCACAGGCTACAACACACATGAGTTGCAACCTAGTAAACATGGGTCCCAACACGTGGTTTGAAGAACCCTGTTTTAAAGGACTAGAACATTCTCCTCAGTTCTAAGTACTCCGTTGAAGATATATACAGTACCTTCCTGCCTGGAAATCCATAGGATCCATCAAGTCCTGGGTAACCCTGTGAGAAAGACAAATAATTAACAATGGCAACATTTGTCAGAGAACATTCAAAGTTTTGCCAAAATGAAGCTTACACTCTAAATTTTGCTCACCGTAAAATGAATGAAACTGATAATTTTATGGGACTTATAATAAGGAATTAAGGTACAGCTGTTTTTCTACGCTCCCGAGATAACTAGGGATGAGCACATGTTTAAGAGATTGAATGTTTGCCCATTAGCTCACTTGAATGCAAAGTTGAATATTTGGACAGATTTGTTCATCATTTTTCTGAATCTTTGTTATAAATACATAGTTCATGAGAATCAGCATTTGTATATTAGTGAAAGAAATGAAACGTCTGTGGTAATTTAAGAAACATCATAGCATAAAAATAAAATGTTCTTTTTTAAAGCCTTTTGGGCCAGATTACAAGTGGAGCGGTATTTAACGCTCCTGCTTCAGCCCTAACTCTGATAGAATTAAGCTTTTTGCGTGCGTCGGGTAGCACTCATATTACAAGTTGAAAGTAAACTATTTTCACACTAGCTCTAACCCGATGCGTGCAAAAAGTCAAACTTAGGATATCATGCACACGTTAAAGTATTACCCCGTAGAAGTCCATGGAGCAAAAAAGAGGGAAAAAAAACACCCAACTTGCGCGCAAACCCGATTGTATATTCTCAAGTGCACTAAACCAACATGAAAATATTAATATTTCATATTCCAATGTTCGTCACATAGCAGAATATGTTCTATATATTCATAAATACATATTTCTACATATATCTGATGGTATTTTGGTACAATATATATCTATACCTACTGTATATGTAAACACCTGCGATAAAACCCTTTTCGCTTGTGTGTAACTGTTAACGCTCCACTTAGCCTAGGCACTTGCTTTGGGCAGCAGATTGGGAGGGGGCAGCACTTTTTGAGTCTCTGTTGGGAATGGCAGGTGACTTAACTAGCGCAAGCCATCTGTATTTTTATATATATATATTATTAATGCAAGTGATTTGCAAGCCCTGGCTGTCGAAGACTTACTTTGGAAATGTCATGAAAAAAAAAGTCATGTTACACCCTGACCAAAAAATATTATGGCCAAAAATAGCCTAAAACCAAGGGCATCATAGGCTCCCTATGTAATCTGGCCTTTTTTTTTATTCCTTTAAAAGGGTTAAAACATTTTTAACTTGGCACTCTTGAACACTTACTTTCTGCTTTAGATGAGGATATGGCCAGTGATTAGAGCATACACACGTATCCCTGATTCTAATTGGCTCACTGGCTGTATCCTCACTTGGAGTAGCACAAGGGCACAACTTTGAGTATTTTTCTAAAATAAAATGTTCTAACGTTATAAAATATTTTATTTTTTAAATAAAACGTCAATGTCCCTTTAACCTTTCAACTGCAGAAAAATACATTCAATAAATAGAAATGAAAATAGTGTTTGTTTAGAGTGTCTTTCTCATTTAATTAAATCAAATGTTACATTTAAAAACCATTTTAAAATATCAAGTGGGAGCACTAGATGTAGCAAAAATTACATTTCTTAAGACTTTTAGATCACCTTAAAGGGACACCCAAATGTTTTCTTTTGTGATTCAGATAGAGCATGCAATTTTAAGCAACTTTCTAATTTACTCCTATATTAATTTTTCTGCGTTCTCTTGCTATCTTTATTTGAAAAAGAAGGCCTCTAAGCTTTTTTTTTTTTTTTTGGCTCAGAACTCTGGACAGCACTTTAATATTGGTGAATGAATTTATCCACCAATCAGCAAGAACAACCCAGGTTGTTCACCAAAAATGGCCCGGTATCTAAACTTACATTCTTGCATTTCAAATAAAGATACCAAGAGAATAAAGAAAATTTGATAATAGGAGTAAATTAGAAAGTTGCTTAAAATGTCATGCTCTATCTGAATCACGAAAGTAAAAATTTGGGTTCAGTGTCCCTTTAACTACCTTAACTTCCTCAACGTCTTCTTCTGCTCTGTCCTACATTTAGTTAAATGGGTGATCGGGCACACTGTGAATATACAGCCCACCCGCGATACGATTTAATAAAATAAAAACAGTGGAGCACAAGAAGACACCGTTGAGGAAGGTAAGGTAAGTAAAGTGTTTGGGGAGTTTAAAAATACATTTTTTTGTTATTTATTTTTTTGGTCCCGCTAGGCTAATGTTACATAATCATAAAAGTTTAATTTTTACTTAAAGTGAATGTAAATGTTCATGAATCAGTGCCCGGGTTTTAAAAATACTATTAAAAGGGGCACTTTCATTCATGAAAGTTTACATTGCAGCGTATTTTAGAAATATTTACCTTTTTCTTCACCAAAGCCGGATCGGCGATCCCCCGCCCACTTCTTCCTGCTGTACTTACACAGCAATGAAGAAAACGGCTTCCTCCAAACACGGTATGGCCTCACGAGATGGATGCTCTGGGGGGGAAGGCATGATTGGAGGAAGCCGGTTTCGTCATTGGTGACGTGAGGACAGAGGAATTGCGTGCGGGGGGATTAGTGATCCAGCTTTACTGAAGAAAAAGGTATTTCTAAAATACACTGCAATGTAAACTTTCATGAATGAAAGTGCCCCTGTTTTTAATAGTATTTTTAAAAAAACGGGCACTCATTCATGAAAATTTACATTCACTTTAAGTGTCCCTTTAACTTTGGGGTATTTATGACAGAGTACTTGGACAATAAATAAAAGAATAAAGCATAGACAAAATGTTTCCTCTTGTGACAGATGACATGAACTTGGTAATATGGACAATCACATATTTGCCTTAATAAAGGATCCCCAAAGTGTGACTTAATCAGAGAATGGAAGCGATGAAAAATGACGATCGATGAACTATGACGATCACAAAATTAGTAATACACTTAGGCCTAGATTTGGAGTTCGGCGGTAAAAGGGCTGTTAACGCTCCGCGGGCTTTTTTCTGGCCGCACCATAAATTTAACTCTGGTATCGAGAGTTCAAACAAATGCTGCGTTAGGCTCCAAAAAAGGAGCGTAGAGCATTTTTACCGCAAATGCAACTCTCGATACCAGAGTTGCTTACGGACGCGGCCGGCCTCAAAAACGTGCTTGTGCACGATTCCCCCATAGGAAACAATGGGGCTGTTTGAGCTGAAAAAAAACCTAACACCTGCAAAAAAGCAGCGTTCAGCTCCTAACGCAGCCCCATTGTTTCCTATGGGGAAACACTTCCTACGTCTGCACCTAACACTCTAACATGTACCCCGAGTCTAAACACCCCTAACCTTACACTTATTAACCCCTAATCTGCCGCCCCCGCTATCGCTGACCCCTGCATATTTTTTTAAACCCCTAATCTGCCGCTCCGTAAACCGCCGCAACCTACGTTATCCCTATGTACCCCTAATCTGCTGCCCTAACATCGCCGACCCCTATATTATATTTATTAACCCCTAATCTGCCCCCCTCAACGTCGCCGACACCTGCCTACACTTATTAACCCCTAATCTGCCGAGCGGACCTGAGCGCTACTATAATAAAGTTATTAACCCCTAATCCGCCTCACTAACCCTATCATAAATAGTATTAACCCCTAATCTGCCCTCCCTAACATCGCCGACACCTACCTTCAATTATTAACCCCTAATCTTCCGATCGGAGCTCACCGCTATTCTAATAAATGGATTAACCCCTAAAGCTAAGTCTAACCCTAACACTAACACCCCCCTAAGTTAAATATAATTTTTATCTAACGAAATAAATTAACTCTTATTAAATAAATGATTCCTATTTAAAGCTAAATACTTACCTGTAAAATAAACCCTAATATAGCTACAATATAAATTATAATTATATTATAGCTATTTTAGGATTAATATTTTTTTTACAGGCAACTTTGTAATTATTTTAACCAGGTACAATAGCTATTAAATAGTTAATAACTATTTAATAGTTACCTAGTTAAAATAATAACAAATTTACCTGTAAAATAAATCCTAACCTAAGATATAATTAAACCTAACACTACCCTATCAATAAAATAATTAAATAAACTACCTACAATTACCTACAATTAACCTAACACTACACTATCAATAAATTAATTAAACACAATTCCTACAAATAAATACAATTAAATAAACTAGCTAAAGTACAAAAAATAAAAAAGAACTAAGTTACAGAAAATAAAAAAATATTTACAAACATAAGAAAAATATTACAACAATTTTAAACTAATTACACCTACTCTAAGCCCCCTAATAAAATAACAAAGCCCCCCAAAATAAAAAATTCCCTACCCTATTCTAAATTAAAAAAGTTACAAGCTCTTTTACCTTACCAGCCCTGAACAGGGCCCTTTGCGGGGCATGCCCCAAGAATTTCAGCTCTTTTGCCTGTAAAAGAATAAATACAATACCCCCCCCCCCCCAACATTACAACCCACCACCCACATACCCCTAATCTAACCCAAACCCCCCTTAAATAAACCTAACACTAAGCCCCTGAAGATCTTCCTACCTTGTCTTCACCATCCAGGTATCACCGATCCGTCCTGGCTCCAAGGTCTTCATCCAACCCAAGCGGGGGTTGGCGATCCATAATCCGGTGCTGAAGAGGTCCAGAAGAGGCTCCAAAGTCTTCCTCCTATCCGGCAAGAAGAGGACATCCGGACCGGCAAACATCTTCTCCAAGCGGCATCTTCGATCTTCTTCCATCCGGAGCGAAGTGGCAGGATCCTGAAGACCTCCAGCGCGGAACATCCATCCGGACCGACGACTGAACGACGAATGACTGTTCCTTTAAGGGACGTCATCCAAGATGGCGTCCCTCGAATTCCGATTGGCTGATAGGATTCTATCAGCCAATCGGAATTAAGGTAGGAATTTTCTGATTGGCTGATGGAATCAGCCAATCAGAATCAAGTTCAATCCGATTGGCTGATCCAATCAGCCAATCAGATTGAGCTCGCATTCTATTGGCTGTTCCGATCAGCCAATAGAATGCGAGCTCAATCTGATTGGCTGATTGGATCGGCCAATCGGATTGAACTAGATTCTGATTGGCTGATTCCATCAGCCAATCAGAAAATTCCTACCTTAATTCCGATTGGCTGATAGAATCCTATCAGCCAATCGGAATTCGAGGGACGCCATCTTGGATGACGTCCCTTAAAGGAACAGTCATTCGTCGTTCAGTCGTCGGTCCGGATGGATGTTCCGCGCTGGAGGTCTTCAGGATCCTGCCACTTCGCTCCGGATGGAAGAAGATCGAAGATGCCGCTTGGAGAAGATGTTTGCTGGTCCGGATGTCCTCATCTTGCCGGATAGGAGGAAGACTTTGGAGCCTCTTCTGGACCTCTTCAGCACCGGATTATGGATCGCCAACCCCCACTTGGGTTGGATGAAGATCTTGGAGCCAGGACGGATCGGTGATACCTGGATGGTGAAGACAAGGTAGGAAGATCTTCAGGGGCTTAGTGTTAGGTTTATTTAAGGGGGGTTTGGGTTAGATTAGGGGTATGTGGGTGGTGGGTTGTAATGTTGGGGGGGGGGGTATTGTATGTTTTTTTTTACAGGCAAAAGAGCTGAAATTCTTGGGGCATGCCCCGCAAAGGGCCCTGTTCAGGGCTGGTAAGGTAAAAGAGCTTGTAACTTTTTTAATTTAGAATAGGGTAGGGAATTTTTTATTTTGGGGGGCTTTGTTATTTTATTAGGGGGCTTAGAGTAGGTGTAATTAGTTTAAAATTGTTGTAATATTTTTCTTATGTTTGTAAATATTTTTTTATTTTCTGTAACTTAGTTCTTTTTTATTTTTTGTACTTTAGCTAGTTTATTTAATTGTATTTATTTGTAGGAATTGTGTTTAATTAATTTATTGATAGTGTAGTGTTAGGTTAATTGTAGGTAATTGTAGGTAGTTTATTTAATTATTTTATTGATAGGGTAGTGTTAGGTTTAATTATATCTTAGGTTAGGATTTATTTTACAGGTAAATTTGTTATTATTTTAACTAGGTAACTATTAAATAGTTATTAACTATTTAATAGCTATTGTACCTGGTTAAAATAATTACCAAGTTGCCTGTAAAATAAATATTAATCCTAAAATAGCTATAATATAATTATAATTTATATTGTAGCTATATTAGGGTTTATTTTACAGGTAAGTATTTAGCTTTAAATAGGAATCATTTATTTAATAAGAGTTAATTTATTTCGTTAGATAAAAATTATATTTAACTTAGGGGGGTGTTAGTGTTAGAGTTAGACTTAGCTTTAGGGGTTAATACATTTATTAGAATAGCGGTGAGCTCCGATCGGAAGATTAGGGGTTAATAATTGAAGGTAGGTGTCGGCGATGTTAGGGAGGGCAGATTAGGGGTTAATACTATTTATGATAGGGTTAGTGAGGCGGATTAGGGGTTAATAACTTTATTATAGTAGCGCTCAGGTCCGCTCGGCAGATTAGGAGTTAATAAGTGTAGGCAGGTGTCGGCGACGTTGTGGGGGGCAGATTAGGGGTTAATAAATATAATATAGGGGTCGGCGGTGTTAGGGGTAGCAGATTAGGGGTACATAGGGATAACGTAGGTGGCGGCACTTTGCGGTCGGAAGATTAGGGGTTAATTATTTTAAGTAGCTGGCGGCGATGTTGTGGGGGGCAGGTTAGGGGTTAATAAATATAATATAGGGGTCGGCGGTGTTAGGGGTAGCAGATTAGGGGTACATAAGTATAACGTAGGTGGCGGTCGGCAGATTAGGGGTTAAAAATTTTAATCGAGTGGCGGCGATGTGGGGGGAGCTCAGTTTAGGGGTACATAGGTAGTTTATGGGTGTTAGTGTACTTTAGGGTACAGTAGTTAAGAGCTTTATAAACCGGCGTTAGCCAGAAAGCTCTTAACTCCTGCTATTTTCAGGCGGCTGGAATCTTGTCGTTAGAGCTCTAACGCTCACTTCAGAAACGACTCTAAATACCAGCGTTAGAAAGATCCCATTGAAAAGATAGGCTACGCAAATGGCGTAGGGGGATCTGCGGTATGGAAAAGTCGCGGCTGAAAAGTGAGCGTTAGACCCTTTAATCACTGACTCCAAATACCAGCGGGCGCCCAAAACCAGCGTTAGGAGCCTCTAACGCTGGTTTTGACGGCTACCGCCGAACTCCAAATCTAGGCCTTAGAGAGCCTGGTTACTTTGTAACATTTTGTTAAGACTTTTGTGACTTTTGTGACTTTTTGTTTAGCTTAATTACTTACAATTTCCATACATGTGTAATATACATCTACAGTAATTGCTACTTACTCTTCCACCTGGAAGTCCAAGAATTCCTTTCTCACCCTTCTCACCAAAGCCACCAAAGCCCTGAAGAAATGATATATAAAGTTTATTAGCAGATAGTACATATCATATAATTAAAAGATAAATTTAAAGTTGTAACTGTTACAAAAGTATCTCCAAAGTAAAAACTGTCATAGAAACACAGAATTCGAGGGTAGATAAGAACCAAAAGTGCCATGAAGTCTACCCATATTACTTGTGCAGTGTAAACTTAATTATTTCTTAGGGCAGCCGCATGATAGTCCTGACTTTTTGTAATTTTATTTACAGTCCTTGTGTTTACCAATTGAAAGAATATTAATACAGTAGAATTTCACAATCCACAGATACACTATTATCAGACAATGCAATAGCCCTTACTTTGAATTTCAAATGTCAAAGATTGTTTCAATTTTTCTGCCCACTGTACCAGATGAAAGCTATCAGCCAATTACAGACTCATATACGTATACACTGTGAACTCTTGCACATGCTCAGTAGAAACTGGTGCCTAAGAAAGTATGCATATAAAAAGACTGAGCAAAAATGGCTAATGGAAGTAAATTTGAAAGTTGTTTAAAACGACATGTTCTATCTGAATCATGCAAGTTTAATTTTGACTAAAGTGTCCCTTTTAGTTAACCACCCTTTATGTAAAAAAAAATGTTGGTATTTCTTTTTCTCTGGAAAATGTTTTCAGCTTACACTTTATTAAGTCCCTTTATATATTTGAAGGTTTCTATCATGTCGCCTCTTTCCCTTCTCTCCTCTAAACTGTAGCTATTTAGATCATAGAGTCTTTCTTTGTACGTTTTATATTTTAGACCACAAACCATTTAAGTAGACCTCCTTTGGTCACATTTCTGTTTGGAAAACAATAACACTAAGATGTCTATATAGCAAATGTTTTGTCTAAAGTTGAAAAACTATGGCTTTGATGGCTCTACTTTTCTATGGAAAATATTTTATGGAACTTAACAAAAAGTGCATAATATAAAGACAATGCAATAAAAAAGCAGTAGATTTGTTCTGAATATTTGAAAATGTATTTCAATTTGCTGGCCATTTGCAGGCTCTGGGCTCTATTTATCAAGGTCTGGCGGACCTGATCCGACACTGCGGATCAGGTCCGCCAGACCTCGCTGAATGCGGAGAGCAATACGCTCGCCGTATTCAGCATTGCACCAGCAGCTCACAAGAGCTGCTGGTGCAACGCCGCCCCCTGCAGACTCGCAGCCAATGGGCCGCCAGCAGGGGGGTGTCAATCAACCCGATCGTACTCGATCGGGTTGATTTCCGGCGATGTCTGTCCGCCTGCTCAGAGCAGGCCGACAGGTTATGGAGCAGCGGTCTTTGTGACTGCTGCTTCAAAACTGCTACTTCCGTACGGAGCTTGATAAATATAGGCCTCTATATCAGGGTTTTTTTTTAAGTCTAAGGCGGTGGGCCTCCCCTCTGAAGAAATTTACAAGACCCCCCCCCCCCATAATAGATATTACTTTTTTTTCTCTCGAAAGAAAATTGTAATATTTATTTTTACTTTTAAATTGGGGGATTTACCTCTGATCCAGGGCTCACATACAGCTATCAAAGAGCTGATTCTGCTCAACCAAAAGAGCTTTACACACGCTTTAGTTAGCCCTCTGTTACTTCTGTGTTAAATGCAAGTTACTGATCAAGACAACAAACACAACGCTGTCTCTGAGTGCCTTATTTCCACCTACATCCTACTCTTTGCCTTATACCACAACTTCTTGGCAAGTACCATTGTCAGCTTTAAAAAAAATGTTCTATGTTTTGCCAAAGTCAACTGCTTTTTGTAGTTTCCATAGGAAGTGCCACTGCTCCTGCGCCTTCCCTTATATGGTCTAGTGCCCCCCTTGGAAGGCCGCCTCACACTTTAAAAACCATTGCTCTATATGAATCATGAAAGTTTGATTTTGACTTTTGCAATGTCATGTGTACGAACACTTTAAACTCACTTTAGGTCCAGGATCTCCAGGTAATCCAATCGCCCCCTTTGGACCAGGTTCACCCTATAAAAATGAAAACCACACATTGTCAAACACCACATATTATACCGTCTTTGAACTCTTTACAATTTTTTATAAAAAAAAATCTGTTTTTATTTATATATTTGCCATCAAATTTAAACCAAACTATGTGCTTGATAAAAATGTATTGATATTAGATAATATCTTTAGGGTTTACCTGATAACTTGCAGAACTTTTAGAACCAAATGGTCAAGAGTCAGATAGAGCATGCAATTTTAAGCAACTTTCTAATTTACTCCTATTATCAATTTTTCTTCATTCTCTTGGTATCTTTATTTAATAAAAGCATTTAGCCACCAATCAGCAAGCGCTACCCAGGTGCTGAACCAAAAATGGGTGGGCTCGTAACCTTTCATTCCTACGTTTCAAATAAAGATACCAAGAGAACGAAGAAAAAATGATAAAAGGAGTAAATTAAAAAGTTGCCTCAAATTGCATGCTTTGTCTGAATCATGAAAGACAATTTTTGACTTTAGTGTAACTTTAAGGTGTAAAGATTCATAAAATGTGTTCCAAAATAGATATCATATATGGTATAAATTAAACACAGGTACCTATACATGTCTGTGCATACTTAACAGAATATTATACACTAATAAGCATAAAGTTTGCAAAACAAGGTTAAACGCCACTCTCTACACACAACTCTAAAAATTGGAATATAGGCCATTAAAAACTTAAATTGATGTATTTCTTTATACATCAAATGTAGTATATAAACAGGTATTATAGAAGAACTTTGGTAAAGCAATATTATATATGTACTATGTTGTAATCTGACAGATGGCAAAAACAGCCTTTTTCAGCTAACATTTACATGATTAACATAGTAAAACAGTTTTAATACAATGTTTACAGCTATAGTGTGGACCCTGACATTAAAACACTTGCATATTAAATTAAAAGTAGTAAAATAAAATAACCACCATGTATAAACCAGCCACCATAATCATGGATTAGCTACAAAAGTTATAAATCTGGTAGCTATCTCCCTGGTATAAAATAACTCACCAGGTCAACCCTCAATTTCTGTGGGTCATTCTATCACGTTTCAGTTATGACTGTAATATTTCATGCCTCCTTTAATAATGCCAAGTGTTCAATTCCCCCATTTGAATTATTAGGTCTCTTGCTCTTGTAAGCATACATTTAACTTTAAAAAATATATATTTTTACTATCTGTTATCATTCATACAAAACTAATCTTTTATTTTTCCAAGCACCCAATTACTACTGTAACTCTTTTCACAGGCTTCATTATCTATATATGTAACTTGCCCACCTTGATGCTATGTTAACAGTTTTCTTCAGCCCTATAACACATATTCCACCTGTTTGTATGTCTGTCATTGATATTATACCCCAAAAGAAACAATTATTTATAAGGCACACAATCCCCCCTTTAAGTCTGTCATTGGTAGCCACATGCATCAAGACCACTGGATCATTTCCAAACACTTTTAACAATTTGTCACTGTACAAAATATTTGTTATGCTCACAATCAGTATGGGACATTATCATGAAGGCCATTTAAGCACAAAACACTTGGATACGTTGTTGAACATTCACTTAGTCATATACCTGATCTCCTTTAATGCCTTTTGTAAATCCCACAAATTCCATTGTTCCAGTGGAATAAGGTGGTCCGGGAGGACCTGGACCCCCAACATCTCCCTGTTAAAAAAGGCATATTTATCATTTCTGTTTAGAAAAAAACGGTTTTAAAAAGCTACTGGCATCTCCCACAAACCTAAGGCATATTAAACTACTTAAAAGGTCAGAAAATAAATTAATCTAAAAGAGCAGATATAAGAAACTGCTCTTTTTTTATAAACACTCAACATGAAAATAAATTAAAAAACTTAAAAACATCCATAATTGGACGCAGCTTGCATGCAGCTGTTTGTATGCAGCGTATCATGTGCAGATGGCAGGCAGATTCATGCTGTGCTTGGAGGTGTGTACAAGCAACATGAGCTAGCCCCCCCCCCCCCCCATACAACCCTTTTTATGAAGTAGCTAGAAGCGGACCACAGCTGTTCAAAGAGAAACCAAAAACATTTCCAATATTTCATAGAAGAAGATCACAGATGAGGTAATGTTGTTGTGGAAAGAGACTGTAAAGTTTGTTCTATTCAACAGTAATTCCTTATTTAATGCTTCTTTTCATGAGACTCATATGTATTTCTTATGTGAAGAAATGACCAATTTGCACAGAAATCTACTTATGGGAAATTCTTTATTACACTGAAAACCTACCTTCTTAATAAGCTTTTGTATATCAAAGGATCCATTTACAAAATCAGAAACAATTTGTTCATATAAAACTGTATTTGTTAAGTATTACTATGATTATAAACAAAGGTTGTCAGAAACTACAATATGAGGATATTAACCGAGTTATGCAAAAAAAAAAAGTATCAATTTTAAATGACAAATGCAAACTAAGGCCTAGATTTAGAGTTGGGCGGTAGCCGTCAAAACCAGCGTTAGAGGCTCCTAACGCTGGTTTTGGGCTACCGCCGGTATTTGGAGTCAGTCAGGAAAGGGTCTAACGCTCACTTTCCAGCCGCGACTTTTCCATACCGCAGATCCCCTTACGTCAATTGCGTATCCTATCTTTTCAATGGGATCTTTCTAACGCCGGTATTTAGAGTCGTGGCTGAAGTGAGCGTTAGAAATCTAACGACAAAACTCCAGCCGCAGAAAAAAGTCAGTAGTTAAGAGCTTTCTGGGCTAACGCCGGTTTATAAAGCTCTTAACTACTATGCTCTAAAGTACACTAACACCCATAAACTACCTATGTACCCCTAAACCGAGGTCCCCCCACATCGCCGCCACAATATTTTAATTTTGTAACCCCTAATCTTCCGCTCCGTACACTGCCGCCAACTACGTTATCCCTATGTACCCCTAATCTGCTGCCCCTAACACCGCCGACCCCTATATTATATTTATTAACCCCTAATCTGCCCCCCTCAACGTCGCCTCCACCTGCCTACACTTATTAACCCCTAATCTGCCGAGCGGACCGCACCGCTACTATAATAAAGTTATTAACCCCTAATCCGCCTCACTCCCGCCTCAATAACCCTAATAAATAGTATTAACCCCTAATCTGCCCTCCCTAACATCGCCGACACCTAACTTCAATTATTAACCCCTAATCTGCCGACCGAATCTCGCCGCTACTGTAATAAATGGATTAACCCCTAAAGCTAAGTCTAACCCTAACCCTAACACCCCCCTAAATTAAATATAATTTAAATCTAACGAAATAAATTATTCCAATCAGATTGAGCTCGCATTCTATTGGCTGATGGAACAGCCAATAGAATGTGAGCTCAATCTGATTGGCTGATCGGATCAGCCAATCGAATTGAACTTGATTCTGATTGGCTGATTCCATCAGCCAATCAGAATTTTCCTACCTTAATTCCGATTGGCTGATAGAATCCTATCAGCCAATCGGAATTCGAGGGACGCCATCTTGGATGACGTCCCTTAAAGGAACCGTCATTCTTCAGTTGGACGTCGGAGGAAGAAGATTGATCCGCGCTGGATGTCTTCACGATGGAGCCGTTCCTCATCGGATGAAGATAGAAGATGCCGCTTGGATCAAGATGGTTGCCGGTCTGGATCGCCTCTTCTTCCCGGATAGGATGAAGACTTTGGAGCCTCTTCTGGACCTCTTCAGCCGCAGGATTATGGATCGTCAGCCCCCGCTTGGGTTGGATGAAGATTTCGGAGCCAGGACCGATCTGTGATACCCGGCAAGGTGAAGATAAGGTAGGAAGATCTTCAGGGGCTTAGTGTTAGGTTTATTTAAGGGGGGTTTGGGTTAGATTAGGGGTATGTGGGTGGTGGGTTGTAATGTTGGGGGGGTATTGTATGTTTTTTTTTACAGGCAAAAGAGCTGAATTCTTTGGGGCATGCCCCACAAAAGGTCCTTTTAAGGGCTGGTAAGGTAAAAGAGCTTTGAATTTTTTTAATTTAGAATAGGGTAGGGCATTTTTTTATTTTGGGGGGCTTTGTAATTTTATTAGGGGGCTTAGAGTAGGTGTAATTAGTTTAAAATTGTTGTAATATTTTTCTGATGTTTGTAAATATTTTTTTATTTTTTGTAACTTAGTTCTTTTTTATTTTTTGTACTTTAGTTAGTTTATTTCATTGTATTTATTTGTAGATATTGTATTTAATTAATTTATTGATAGTGTAGTGTTAGGTTTAATTGTAGGTAATTGTAGGTATTTTATTTAATTAATTTATTGATAGTGTAGTGTTAGGTTTAATTGTAACTTAGGTTAGGATTTATTTTACAGGTAATTTTGTAATTATTGTAACTATTTTAGCTATTAAATAGTTCTTAACTATTTAATAGCTATTGTACCTGGTTAAAATAAATACAAAGTTACCTGTAAAATAAATATAAATCCTAAAATAGCTATAATATAATTATAATTTATATTGTAGCTATATTAGGGTTTATTTTACAGGTAAGTATTTAGCTTTAAATAGGAATAATTTATTTAATAAGAGTTAATTTATTTCGTTAGATTGAAATTATATTTAACTTAGGGGGGTGTTAGTGTTAGGGTTAGACTTAGCTTTAGGGGTTAATCCATTTATTACAGTAGCGGCGAGATTCGGTCGGCAGATTAGGGGTTAATAATTGAAGTTAGGTGTCGGTGATGTTAGGGAGGGCAGATTAGGGGGTAATACTATTTATTATAGGGTTATTGAGGCGGGAGTGAGGCGAATTAGGGGTTAATGTTAGAGTGTTAGGTGCAGACGTAGGAAGTGTTTCCCCATAGAAAACAATGGGGCTGCATTAGGAGCTGAACGCGGCTTTTTTGCAGGTGTTAGGTTTTTTTTCAGCTCAAATAGCCCCATTGTTTTCTATGGGGATATCGTGCACGAGCACGTTTTTGAAGCTGGCCGCGTCCGTAAGCACCGCTGGTATCTAGAGTTGCAGTGGCGTTAAATTATGCTCTACGCTCCCTTTTTGGAGCCTAACACACTGAAAACCCAGCCATTCTGTGAACTCTAAATACCAGCGGTATTTAAAAGGTGCGTGGGAAAAAAAGCACGCGTAGCTAACGCACCCCTTTGGCCGCAGAACTCTAAATCTAGGCGTAAGAGAACTTAGAAGTAATTTTTAACTGCCTAAGTGATAATAACTCTTGTTGCCATATTGAAGTGATTATTTACTGGTAGTATATATGTTTGTATTATTGTACTAACTATACTTCTTTTGCATGGTTTTCTATATTAAAGGGCCATAATACCCAAATGTTTAAACACTTGAAAGTGATGCAGCATAGCTGTAAAAAGCTGACTAGAAAATATCTCCTGAACATCTCTATGTAAAGAAGAAAGATATTTTACCTCAAAAGTTCCTCAGTAGCCACCTCCCATTGTAAAGGATTTCTAAGCAGCATTTTAGTGTGTCTGTCCTAGGACAGCTTAGGGGATGAGCCTCGTGAACTCTCATATTATTTCACCAATCAGGTAAAGGAAGCTTACTATGAAATCTCATGAGAGTTAAGTCAAATCTCATGCACTGCTGATGCTGATTGGCTGCTGTTCATTTCTTCATTTTTTTTTTTTTTTACCTGCAGCTGGGCAACAGCTGAGTATAACTTTTTACACAGAACTTACTCTGCTGAGCTGAGGAGATTGTGAGGTAAAATATCTTCCTTTTTTACGTAGAGATGCTCAGGTGATATTTTCCTGTCAGCTTTTTACAGTTATACTGCATCAGTTTCAAGTGATTTAGCATATGAGTATTATGTCCCTTTAATTGCAGGATACCATACATAGGTCATACAACCAGACAGGTCAATACCAGGACCATTTAAAATATATAAGTGTTAACACAACGGGTTTAGCCCTAAAAAATATTTTAGCATTATTCAGAACCAACAGCTTTAAAACTTTAAGTGAGTAGTTAAAGGAGGTAATTTGTATAGACAGTAAGGTAAATGTGAAATGTTTGGTATCTAAGAAGATCCCTATGGTTTCAACTCTGAATTGTATTATTTTTATTTTTTGGGAGCTAGAATTACATGATACTAAATATTAATACTATTATAATATTTTGGAAAATAATGGATTGATTTTTTATTCATCAGCTAGAGAGTGGTGTTTATTTCTGCTCTATGAAGTTACAAGTTTATTAGATTTTCTTTTATAATCCTCTACGAATGGTATTTGGTAATCAGTGTTGCATCTTAAACTGTTTTATGTTAAGATGGGTTTTTTTTTTTTTTTTTTTTTTTTTTAATCTGTCATTGTCATACATACCTTGTCCCCAGGCTCTCCTCGAAAACCAACTCCCATGTTGCCCTGTACACAGAAAAAATAATGTGTAAATAGAAAATCTGTACTTAATCTAAGTAAAACAATGAAATTTTTTAAATAAAATCTTCCATTGTTAGATAAAGACGTCCAATATTACCTTTCATATCTATTGAAAACATCCCCTTTCAACCTGTATCCAATTTAAAAGAACGCTAAACACTTTAATTTCTATTGTCTTGCTATAGAACAACATATTATCTAAGCTTAAACATTTCTAAAGCAAAATAACATCTAGTTTACTGCAATTGTTTTTCAATAGCTCAAATAATCCACTCACTATTTGCCTTATTTGGATGAGCAGTAGTGGACCTATTTAACAGAGGACCCTGGTGCAAGATTTTTCTGGGGCCCCCCAAAGGTAACTGAGTAGAAAGCAAAAATATTAATATATATTCTGCTCTGTATAATGATTTTGGGGATAGATAGATCGATAGATAGATAGATAGATAGATAGATAGATAGATAGATAGATAGATCGATAGACAGATGGACCTGCTACTTGCACTAATAAAAGGCTCCCCTGCATTAGGATTGTAAACATTCTGCACACAACTATAGACTGGCTGTTATGGGCCCCCTCCAGCTCTTGGGCACTGGTGCGACTACACCTGCTGCGCCAATGGTAGTTCCGCCCCTGTGGATGAGCTAATATGGGCTTGTGTCTGAAGACAAGGCTAGTAACAGTTAAAGTCCAGTTAGGGAAATATATGCAGCAGGGTTAGCCTTGAAAAGTAAGTAGGGCACATTTTATTTCCAGAATTAGAAAATCTACAATTTTCAGAGGGTAATTACCTGAAAAGTGGGGCAAAACAACATTTTGTAAAATAGTATACTGCAAAGATTTTTTAGACATATAGATAGATAGATAGATAGATAGATAGATAGATAGATAGATAGATGGAAAGATGATAGATATATAGATAGATAGAAAGATTTTATTTCCATAATTAGAAAATCTACAATTTTCAGAGGTTAATTACATGAAAAGTGGGGCAGAATAACATTTTGTAAAATAGTATACTGCAAAGATTTTTAGACAAATAGAAAGATAGATGTAAAGATGATAAATAGATAGATAGATAATATCCAAAGAGTGATTTGTCAAAAAATTGTTATAAAGCAGTGTTCTTATTTCTTTCCATATAGAAGTTGTTCAAATACATGCAATTAAGAAATAACACATGCCATAATATCCCTGCATACATATTATACAGATAGTGTTTTACTATGTCAGTGATACTTACTTTTGGACCCTGAAGACCAGGTAGACCAGATGGACCCTAAAAAATACATGTAATTTGTTTTTGGTTTACAGTTTATGTTTATTAAAATCTCAATATATGGAATATTAGGGAGACAACACAAAATATCGCTGTCACTTAGCTATATTAAATAATTCAAATAAAATGAAAAGATAAAAATTATTAACAAACAAAGTTCTGAGTTACACTTTTTTTTAAAGTATATAAGGAGCTATTTAAGAGATTTTCATAGTTCGCTTATTGTCTTCTCTGCCTTTTCAAACATTTCATATATCTAAATTAGTTTAAATAATATTTATCCTAGTACTAATATTTTTGTTTTATTCTATATACCAAACATCTGTTTTTCCTCCAGAACATCTGTTCCCTCTTCCACTTTTATGTTTAACTGTTCTCATATTCACTAAATATTGTCATTTTTGTCTGTTTCTGTTTGTTCTTTCTTTTCCACACATTTTTTTTCCTCATTACATCTCTACTATGTAAAAATCAGTAACAACAATATTCTGCTTTGTTCATGGAAGAAAACTATATGCAATAAAGTTTTCTTGATTTAATTATCATGTCTTTCTACAGTAACATGAGCAGGTCAACATTTAATGTAGTTAACCCTATTTCACTGAATGTATTTTCTCATCTTTCCTGACTACACCTGTCCTGCCACTATGTGCCCTGTGTAAAAGATATTATGTAATACTCAAGCATATCAGATCCTATAATATATTATAAAGTATATCTGCTGCATATGTGTTTATCTGTGAGTCTGTCTGAGTGAGTCTATTGTCTTGCTGGGGTAAAATGTATGTGACTGTCACTGTGTGTTTATATGAATGTCATTGTGCTTACATACATTTCAATGTCATACATTGTGACTGTTAGTATGAGTTGATGTTATTGTTAATGTGTAAGTCTTGTGCAAATGTCATTGTGATGCTGTGTGATTGTGGTACTAGGTGAAAGTGGATATCCTAGTGAGCATGTAAGTAATTTGTATGGCAATTAGTGTTTGACTGTCAGTACAGCTCTATGTCAGTATAAATCTATGCAATAATCAATGTGCATGTGTGACTGCAAGTGAGCATATTTCTCATAGTCAACTGAAGTCTAGGTTACTGTAAGTCTGTGTAACTTTATGTTTGATTCTATTGTATGTGATTCCAGCCTCAGTGTGAATGATAGGGATGGGGGCGAATGTTTCGCAACATTCGAAAAATAAACCGAATTGTAACACGTTCGTTCGCTTTGAATGTTTGTACAACATTCTAACATTTGCTTCATGTATTCGAATTATGCAATATTTGAATTTGAAAAATTCGAATTGATATATTTGCAATAGTATTTCTAATGCTTTCTTCAAATGTAATATTCGAATTATGCAATATTGAAATTCGAAAAATTTGAATTTATATATTTTAAATAGTATTTCTAATGCTTTATTTAAATGTAATAAAATTCAAATTTATATATATGTAATAGTATTTCTAATGCTTTATTTAAATATAATATTCAAATTATGCAATATTCGAAATAGAAACATTTGAATTGATATATTTGTATCTGTTAAGTATCAATTTACTAAATTCCCTATCAACTTCTGAATAGTATTTGTTAAATTGAATGTTACATTCGAAATTTCAAATGTGGACATTCGATCTAATTATGAACATTCAAATTCGAAAGTGACATTCGGAAAATGTAAAAATAATTTGATTATAGAATTTTTGAGAATATTCGTTCTTTTCAACATTTGATTATGTAAATCGAATTTCTACAATAACATTCGTTCTAACATTTGAATTTGAATATAAACGCATTCGCCCATCCCTAGTGAATGAAAATGTGAGTCTATTTGACTGTCTATCTGTGCGATTTGAATGACAGTGCAAATTATTTTCATTTCACTTTCAAGGCAAGTTTTTATTTTATCAGTGTAAACAAGTGCTAAGGAATTTGTGAGTTTGTGTGTGTGTTTTATGTCATTATCAGTGTGTGTGATGTCATTGTCAGTGTGTGTGATGTCATTGTCAGTGTTTGTGATGTAATTTTCAGTGTGTGTGGTGTCATTATCTGTGTGTGTGATGTCATTATTAGTGTGTGTGATGTCATTGTCAGTGTTATGTTTGAGTAATTATGTCTTATTTAACTTACTGGCAAACCAGGAAATCCAGATGGCCCAGGGAAGCCTTGTGAACCAGGAGGTCCTTGTGCTCCCTAAATGAAAACATAAAAATATTATATTTCCAATGATACAGAAAAGTAACATTTAACTTAACACTCAGTTATGGTAAGATACGTAATACATAATAGATGCTGCTTAATAATACCAGAGAAATGCTAAACTGTGGCAGATTTGTCAAACTATTCTATAAAAATGTATTCAATATTCTTCTATTCATAAAAAACATTTATTTTGATACACATTTTATTTTAATGTATCCTGTAACAATGAAGAAGACTGGGTTACTTATCAATTTCAAGAGCATTTTGTAAGTAATTCTAGCTTCATGCACCTCACAATTATACTGGTGAGGCACAGACAAAAAATACTTTGAACATTCTCATTAAGGGACATGATACTCAAATGTTGAGGCACTGGAATGTTATGCAGCATATCTGTAAAAAGATAAATAGAAAATATCACCTGAACATCTCTATATTAAAAAAAAAATATTTTACTTCAACATTTCCTTAAAGGCCACATCCCATTGTAAAGGGACATTAAAGGGATTTTCATATTTCAGATAGAGCATGCAGTTTTAAACAACTTTCCAATATACTTCTGCTATCAAATCTGCTTTGTTCTCTTTTGTATCTTTTTATTTTTTAATAAAACTAGGTAGGCTCATAAGAGCTCAGGAGTGTGCACATGTCTTTAGTACTCTATGGCAACAGTGTTTTGCAACATCATTTGTAGCTTTGTTATACAATGTTGCAAAACACTGCTGTCATAGAGTATTAAAGATATCTGCACACTCCTGAGCTCTTTTGAGCATACCAAGTTTTACTCTTCAATAACAGATACCAAGAGAACAAAGCAACTTTGATAACAGAAGTAAATTGGAAAGTTTTTTTTAAAAATTGCATGCTCTATCTAAACAATGAAAGTTTAATATTGACTTTACTATTCCTTAAGCAGCCAATCATGATGCTAGTCCCTGGACTTAAAAGGGAGTTTGCATCTGTAATGTGATGGCACAATCAGGTTATTTCCCTCTGCAGTTTATGGATTACAGTAAAACAAAGTGTGACATCAGTGCTGATGAAGCTGATTGGCTGTTTTTTCTTTCAACATGCAGCTGAAATTATCTGAAGGATAACTGTTCACACTTACTAATGTGAGATGAGGTAAAATATCTGCATTTGTTACATAGAGATGGTCAGCTGATATTTTCTTGTCAGTCTTTTGCAGTTATGCTGCCTCACTGCGTCAGTAATTTAGCATATAGGTATTATGTCCCTTTAAGTTGAAAAAATTGTTTTTTTATGCTATAGAATTTAATATACACACATTAAAAATTAATTTATAAAACTGACCAAAATAATCATAGTTAGAAATAAGTTCAAAGTAAAAGTAAAAAATTGATATTTACTATGATCTTATATTGCATTTGTTTTAATCTAAAATGGATACACTTATTTTTTTTAACTTTTATAATTATTTGTTAAAGAAAGAGATCTTTCATACATTGTAAACAAACACATTATATATTAACCGGAGTAAACATAAAACAGGACATTATGTATACATACATTAGGTCCCCTGAGTCCGGGTAATCCATCATTTCCCTGAAATTATCCAAAAAACACAAGATACATAACTGTTCCTCAAAACAGAGAAAATAAGAAGATACACATTGTCACAGACTATTGTCTTGTTAGAAGTGTGAAAAGACTACTGTCACAGCTTGGGTTGTCCGTTATCCAGTATTCAGCGGGACAGTACAGTAGTTAAACACCCAATCTAAACAAACATACTGGACACTAAAGCGTCCAGCTTTTTAAACTCCACTCAATGTCAGTTAAATGTAAAAAAAATCTCTATGCATTACACAGAAAGAAGTGATACTGTGAATGTTCTATTCCGTGTATTACTGGCAGCAAAGGGGGAGTACAAACCACTGTCTTATGTGTTACTGATGGTCATGGGGTATTAAATCACAACTCTATTCATGCTGCTGACAAGCAAGGGGTAAAATCACTACCCATTATCTAGCAGGAACACAAAAATTGTGATTTATATCTTACTGATATCCAAGGGATAAAATGACTGCCCAGTTATGAAAAATATAGATGTGGCATTAAAGGGACATTATACACTCATTTTTTCTTTGCATAAATGTTTTGTAGATTATCTATTTATAAAGCCCATAAAGGTTTTTTTTTAAATAAATGTATAATTTTGCTTATTTTTAAATAGCATTGCTCTGATTTTCAGACTCCTAACCAAGCCCCAAAGTTTTATGTGAATACTGGCAGCTACCTTCTCCAGCTTGCTCCTGTTTGTGTAAAGGGTCTTTTCATATGCAAAAGAAGGGGGAGGGGGGAGTGTCTTATTTGCCACTTGCAGTGGGCTTTCCAACTACCTTTTCAACAGAGCCAAACTGAGAGCTTCTAAGTAAGTTTTTAAACAGTTTTATACTGGATTTTTATATCAGTATCTGTGCATCTTATTCTTTATAGTAGTGTCTATTACATGCAGTTATATGAAAATGAGTGTATACTGTCCCTTTAAAGGGACAGTCTAGTATAAATTAAACTTTCATTATTCAGATTGGACTTAATTTTATTTAACTTTCCAATTTACTTTTATCATCAAATTTGCTTTTTTCTCTTGGTATTCTTAGTTTAAACTAAACATAGGTAGGCTCATATGCTAATTTCTAAGCCTTTGAGGGCTGCCTCTTATCACTTGCTTTTTAAATCTCTTTTCAACACAAAGAGACAGAAAGTACACGTGGGCCATATAGATAACACTGTGTTCAGGCACAGGGGGTTATTTAAAGTGATGGTAAAGTCATCTGTTGTGCAATACATGATCCTTTTTATTTTACCATAACTAGCACATCGATGTGCTTATATAAATAAAAAAACATTTATTCACGCTGTAATGCCGATTTTATTTCCCTCTCCGTACAGTGTTTCAAACAGCCTCTCTATATTTTTTCACCGGTGCAGCTTTGATTGACAACGCTTTTAGCCAATCATAAGCTCACCATGCGCCCTATGTGAAATATGTACCGCACGCTCCCGACATCTACACTAAGTATTTGCTACTTACTGCGCATGCGCACCGCTTACGCTAACTGCGCATTGCTATATGAGAATACTCAGCTCCTGGTTTTAGACGATTGGTGCGTAGTGTCATATAGCAATGCGCAGTTAGCGTAAGAAGTGCGCATGCGCAGTAAGTAGCAAAGACTTAGTGTAGATGTCGGGAGCGTGCGGTACATATTTCACATAGGGTGCATGGTGAGCTGATGATTGGCTAAAAGCGTTGTCAATCAAAGCTGCACCGGTGAAAAAATATAGAGAGGCTGTTTGAAACACTGTACGGAGAGGGAAATAAAATCGGCATTACAGCGTGAATAAATGTTTTTTTATTTATATAAGCACATCGATGTGCTAGTTATGGTAAAAGAAAAAGGATTATGTATTGCACAACAGATGACTTTACCATCACTTTAAGATTTAGCACAAAACAATGCTAAATTTAAGACAATAGATAATAAACAGTCACAGTCATGTGATCAGGGGGCTGGAAGAAGGTTCCTAGATACAAGGTAATCACAGAGGTAAAAAGTATATTAATATAACTGTGTTAGTTATGCAAAACTGGGGAATGGGTAATAAAGTGTTTATCTATCTTTTTTTTTTTTAATCTATCTTTTAAAACAATAACAATTCTATTATAGACTGTCCCTTTAAGGTTAGGGAAGGGCTTGTTGGAGCCATTGTATAACCCAATCTACCACCCAATGCAGCCACCTACAGCTAGTAACAGCTAAACTAGGTATGTTAACAAGCAATATAAAAAAATCTGAATTTGTCTATAAAAACCTAAATCAATGTATGAAATAATCACACACATCTAAACACAGGTATCAATTTAACTGACTCAACTGTCTTATAATAATATTTTTAGTGAACTTAAACTAATTACTGTTATCACTATTACGTTTATTATATTTACATTATATAGCTGAAATCTTTCTTTGGGTTTTCATGAAATTTGATATAGTCCTCAATAGTTCAGCAGCAAGATGGGGCAAATTCTTTATTAGAAATTTTTGCTTTTTACATCTTATTCTTAGCACCCACTTAATTCACTCTTCTGATGCCAATGAAACATCATTTTAAAATGATGTGCAGGGGAAAAAAACAAAATGATATTTAACACTCCCAAAAACTCTCAAACTTTGCTACTCCCTAAAGTTACAATATGTAACAAATATTCAAATAAATAACAAAATAGGATGTGCGCAAAAGTAATAGCAATCTGAGAAAAAAGCGATCATAAAAAAAGAAACATTTACTGTAAATTCTATTTAAAATATCCTCAATAGGACCACATAGTAATAGTACAATTACCTCAATATGACCAAATTGCAATAATACAAATAAAAGAGTATGATAAAATATGGGGTGTCCTGCATGAAACCACACAGATAAATTAGGTACCGGTAGTGCAGTAGATAAATTGTCTTGCAAAAAAACTAGAATAGTATGATAGTAAATGAGACTGCTATTTATTTACCGCTCACTCTAATTTGTTGCTTCTTTAGAATGATGTGCAACCTGGTCATATATACATTTATTTTATTTTGCCCACCTGCATTTCGTTGAAAGATCATTCCCTATAAACTTTATTCTGTGGTTACATTGAAAAGACATTAAACAGCTGGGTACAACTACATAAGAATGCAGCTCTGCATTTTATACTGGGCGCCCCCATCTTGTAGCAGTGTATTGTTGCATCATGTGATAGGAGCAGTGCACTTTCACAGATCTGCTTTTTGACAGCTTTAGATTGCACTTCCTCTTAGCTCACATAATAGAGAGGGGCAGTGTTACAATTGTGCAGTTTTGTGCACAGTTTACAAGTTAAATAAACAAATATAAGCTCCAAGATGGTGGCGCCCATTGCAAAGCTTCACTAATACTTGTAAGGGGTTAAAAAAAAGAGAATGACACGGGATAAAAAAACAATAACATGGTGAGTAGTAACCATTCTATTGTAGTTATACTCAGCAGTTTAATGTCCCTTTAAAATTAATTAGGACTATAAATTGACTTAAAAAAAATGATTCCATTGATATATTTAATAATGTATTTTCTTCTTCACAAAACGTCTATAAGACATCTACTTGAGCCAACCTCAGCAGAGCTGAAGCACGAGTGCTTCTAGAACATAACTGGATGGAGTAAATAGACATTATCTTTTATATATCAGCATGCTAAGTACTTCTGCATTGAACTTACCCTTTCTCCTTTCACTGTACCCTGAATGTAAGAAGGTTCACCTTTCTGACCCTTTGGACCAAAAGGACCCTAAAATAAAGTAAAGAAAAAAATAAAGTCTGCTTTATTTCAGTTTGTGTCTGGTAGGAATGACATTTCTTAATTATACTCCCAAACATACTAGTTATGTAATTTCAATTGTACAGTAAATTTTACTCCAACTGCAAATGTGTATGTGACTTCTTGTAGCAAACTGATTACATCATTCATTCTGCAATAGAAATTACATTTATTTTTTTGTTGACAGTCACTAGCAAATGCCCTGCGTGGTGCAAAGGAGCTTGGTCAGTTGTAAATCAATTTGCCTTCAAGGGCAAGAAGAAAATAACAGTTTTATTATCCACATACCAAGCACTGTAGTAATAAAACTACTGTGCACAGTGCTGTTGATTCTATTAGAACTATTACATATACATGACTATTAGATGAGAAGTATTTTTATATTTATTTGTTTGGGTTCTATTAAATATGCAAATTAGCCACTAGATGGCAGACAAGAACATAAAGATACAAGCCAGGGGTGGTGTATCCAATGGCATGAATTCTATGCCCAAGGTGGCTGGACCGCCAGCCGCTAGGCTACAAGCAAACTGATTTGTTTCATAGCCTACAATTGAAATGCTTAACCCCTTAAGGACAGGGAAGTTCAGAGAAAAACTTGCCCAAGTACTGGAGGCTTTTTAGCACTTTTGCTATCACAGAAATAGAACATTGTTTTTTTTTATTTTTATTTTATTTACCTATCAATACTATATATGTATTTTAGTAGACATCCCAAGTTATTAGTCTAGGCCCATTTGTCATGCCACCATTTCGCTGCCAAATGCAATCATATAAAAAAAATGTTATCTGTTTCAAAAACGTTGGATTTCTCATTGAAATTATTTACAGTACATACCACTTTTGCAGTACTAACACAAATGGTTGTAAAAGCTTCTCTGGGATCCCCTTCATTCAGAAATTAAAGACAAACATGGCTTTGCCATTGTTTTTTATAATTAGAAGGCCACTAACTGCAGCTGCGCACCACATATCTAAAATTCCTGGAAGTGAAGGGGTTGATTAGTTAGCTGGCAAGGGTAATAGTATTCTAATGTAAAGATTATTCTTTCACCTGGCACCTCCTACCTTCCTGATCCCTCCCAAACAGCTCTTCCCCTCCCCCCTTACACTTTCAACACCTTCTTAGGTACTTGCAGACAGTCTGCCAGTATTAAGGTTTAGGGCTTTTTTTAAATTTAATTTTTTTTTCTGCAGTGTAGGATCCCCCTTTACCCTCTTGCCTACCTGATCTCTCCCAAACAGCTCTGTAACCATTCCCCCTCCCAATTGTATCCGCCTTCTTAGGTACTGGCAGCTGTCTGCTAGTACCCAGTTTATATATATATATATATATATATATATATATATATATATATATATATATATATAATTTTTTTTTAAATTTATTTATTAATAAAAAAAACTAATGTTTTCTGTAGTGTAGCTATCCCCCTCCCCCACTTACCTCCCTCCAAGCAATCATACTGTAAAGCCCCCATCTCATAATGCCTTTGCCGCATTGTAGTGGACCCATCTCTCCCTCTCTTGTAGTAAAATATTCTCTGTAATGCAGGGAGCCCTACCATTTCTCCCCCTACTGCCTCCCTCCGGCAATGGAACGTCCACCTCCCTCCTTCCCTCCCATACCACCCACGGCTCAAACCCAGCAGATACTGACAGTAACAATGTCTGTGTCACTGTCTGTTTCAACAATCTGGCTTCATATCGTAAAGGGAGCATTTTCTGTGCTCCCTTAACAAATGAAGGCAGATGCCTTCTGCCCCCAGTTGCAGTCTCAGCTGTTTAAGCTGGTAAAAGTACTGTGTGATGTAGTACCTACATCCATATGGCGCAATAAAAGTTATTTTTCTTACAACTCCATAATATATAAAAGCATTTAAGATGAAACTAGATGGCAGACAAGCAAAGTTGTAGGGCACATGGGTGATGAATCTATGGTACAAGTGCCAAAATTGGCACTAAAAAACAAATTTGTCCTGCTTCTGAGCTAAAACCGTATTGCTTGTTTCTTTTTTTACTTACAATTGAAATACTTAATAAATTAATGTTCTTATGACTACATGCTTTATATAAACATTTCAACACAATTGTTAATATGTCACCCTTTTCAGCAAAACTAACAAAAAGGTTGGTAACCCCCAACAATAGTACTTAACAAATATTCATGATCTTTTTCAGTAAAACAATATAGCTATGGCATCTTATGGAGCATGTTCACTACACCATGTAGAAAGCTCTTATGCAAAAATACTGTTTTGTGTGTTACTGATAGCCTAAACAAGGTAAATTCATATATTATATATGTGAAATAAAGCATACTATAGGTACTTCTAAATGTAGGATAATATAATATTAAGTATGACATACAGCAAATCCAGGGTTCCCAGGCAATCCGTCTTGACCAGGAAAACCTTCATCTCCGATAGTACCATTACAGCCATCAAGCCCAGGCAGACCTCTGTGTCCAGGTTGCCCTGAATGACCCTTAAACAAAGAAGATGAGAAAAATATGTATCTATCTACATACACAAAGCAGTCTTGCCTAATTATCAAGATAATACATATTAAGTTAAATGACTATTAAAATAGGCATAATTTTATTCTACCTTGTATATTTGAAAACTGGAAGATTTAATTTATCTTAGTGTTTAAATTTAATTTAGATGCGTGTATAAGACCTTAAATATTTCAGCTAGCGTATATTTCCAGTGACATACATGTTATATATTATTTTTCCACATGCAATAGAACCACTATGATCTAATTTGCACCCAAAAATGATGCAGATTAAAAGATTAGGACGTTTATACCAAACATTCTAGTGCAAAGCATACAGGGTCTCTGTAGCCCTTGCAGACTTTACTATTAAAAAAATATAATTTATGCTTAACTGATCATTTCTTTTCTTTCGGGATGATGACAGTCCGTAGGAACTCATAACATGTGGGATATATTTCCCGCCACTAGGAGTAGGCCAGAACCCACATTGGAGCTTTAATCCCTCCCAACTCTAATCTCTCCTCTGTTGAACATATGGCTGAGCAGAGAAAATGAAACAGATAGGTAGGAAAGACAAAAGCAGGATCTACAGAGGTACAAATTAGAACCGTCGCCCAAAAATTTGAAATGGGCAGGGCCAATGGACTATCATCATCTCAGAAAGAAAAGAATTTATCAGGTAAGCATCTTTATTTTATTTTTTTTCCGTATGATGATAGTCAACAGGAATCCATAACATATGGGATTTCCATGTTAAGGAAAGGGTGGGACAAATTAAGGCAGCTCCTATTTGCCAGACACTTTGGCCTGAAGGACTTTCCTGCCAAAAGTTGCTTCCGAAGAAGCAAAAACATAAAGAATTTGGAGAATGTATGCAGCGAAGACCATGTTGCAGCTTTGCAAATCTGATCCAAGGATTCATCATTCTTGAAAGCCCAAGAAGTAGCAACTGATCTTGTGGAATAAGCTGTGATACACTTAGGGGAGAACTTTACTGCAACCAAATAAGCTTTATGAGATACCTCTTTGAGACAAGATGCTAAGGCTACTGCAGTAGATTTCTGCCCTTTACGAGAAACAGAATAGTGAATACAGTAGAATTTAGTCTGAAATCTTAAGTAGCTTTAAAGTAAAACTTAAATGCTCTAACAACATCAAGATTGTTAAGAAACCATTCCTTAGAGTTAGAAAAATACGGACACAACGTAATATTCTCTGAGGAAACAACCTTAAAAAGAAAATCATATTTTGTACGAAGCAGAGCCTTATCCTTATGGAAAAAAAAACAGAGAAGGCGATTCACAAGATAAAGCAGATAGTTCATTCACAGACTCTCCTAGCTGAGGAGATGGCTATCAGAAAAATAACTTTCCTGGATAACAGATTGAGAGCTATGCTGTGTATAGGTTCAAAAGGAGGTCCTTGTAAAACTGAAAGAATGAAATGTAGGAGTGATATGTCTCACTACTGGCCTAATTCTCAGCAATGCCTGGACGAAAGTCTGAACATCTGGGAGTTTAGCCAACTTCTATAGAAAAAGAACAGATAAAGCAGAAATGTGGCCTTTTTGGGAGTTAGCAGACAACCCCTTGTCAAGACCATCTGACGAAACTGAAGGAATCTAGGAATCCTAAAGAAATACCAGGAAAAACCTCTGTAAGAGCAACATTCAAATTATACCTTCCAGATCTTTGAGATTTTTGTTTTCTTTTTGGGTTAGAGGTTTCCTGGCTTGCAGCAGAGTATCAATAATGGAGTCAGAGAAACCTACACGCCGTCAAACTTAGAGATTTGAGATCCTGGTAAAAGAGAGGCCCTTGAGACAATTGATCTTGTCTCTGAGTAAAAAGCCATGGAGGAGTAGAGGAAACAGATCTGGATACCGTGTACTGCAGGGCTAAGCTGGAGTTATCATGATTACTGATGCAGACTCCTGAGTTTTGCAAGCAATGACTCTTGGAAGAAGAACAAACTGAGGGAACAGATAGGCTAGAAGAAAGTTCCATGAACACACTAATCAGATCTATTTCCGGCTAACCCCATTTAGCAACTAAATGATTGAAGATCACTTGATGGAGAGACCACTGGCACTGAAACCAATAAACTTCTCCTTCTTGAGAGCAGTCAGTGGTTTCTTAAAGAGCCATACCCCCTAATTTTGGAAATAGCAAAAAGGGTCCCAAAAGAACTGCCTGAGGGAAAGCAAGGGCATGAGGGTTCATAACTAGCCCCTAAATTTGTGATAAGGGCCATGGGAGCTAATTTTACAATAAAAAATGTGTCAACAGGAAGGCAATGCTAAGACCCCTGGATAAAGTATCTTCTTATAGTCTGAGGGTTATGTGAAAGATGAGTAAATACCTCAGTTATCCACCCCTCCACTGAGCTTACCAGGCCAATGTCAGTAGCTGTACTCAGGGAGCCCGTCAAGTGCTTGTACAGGTACAGCAGAGGATAAAAGATTGAATACCTGTAATCCCACAGGTGGATACTAAGGCATATGTACCCACAACACCTGATGAGAAGTTATGGCTGAAATCCCATAGAAAGATGCTGTGCACATAACCCTTTATCCCTATGCTCCTGTATCATTCAAGGTGCTGGAATTCCTTTCTTGCTTCTTTCTGAATGATAAGTCCCAGGGGTAATTGGTCTCACATTGATCTGAGCTACTATAATAAGTAATAGCTCGAGCACCTCTATCTACAGCCTTCTCCTGGGAAGCCAAGAACAAAAAAGGAGAGATGGGATGTGGGAGGGGTTAAAGGGACATTATACACTAGATTTTTCTTTGCATAAATGTTTTGTAGATTATCCATTTATATAGCCCATAGAGTTAAAAAAATGGATAGTTTTGCTTATTTTTAAATAACATTGCTCTGATTTTCAGACTCCTAACCAAGCTCCAAAGTTTAAGGAGAATACCGACATATACCTACTCCAATGGTCTTTTCATATGCAAAAGAAGGGGGAGGGGGGAGTGACGGCTATTTCCCACTTGCAGTGGGTGTTCCAATAAACTTTTAAACAGAGCTAAATTGGAAGCTTCTAAGTAAGTTTTTAAATGGTTTTATACTGATTTTTATATCAGTATCTGTGCATATTATTCTTTATAGTAGTGTCTATTACATGCCGTTATATGAAAATTGGTGTATACAGTCTTTAAAGCTCTTGTGTGGGTTCTTGGCTTATCCTAGTTGCGGAAAATATATCCCACATGTAATGGATTCCTATGGACAATCATCATCATAAGAAAGAAATGTCAATATTATTTACAATGCAGCCTTCATTTTTTTTAAACATTGTACATCACAAACGTGGGGCTAGATTACGAGTTTTGCGGTAAGAGCTGCTCGGTGCTAACTTGCAAGTTATTGTCACCGCTCACCTCCATATAGCGCTGCTATTACAGGTTTTCATAAACCCGGTGTTAGCAGGCAATATGTGAGCGTAGAGCAAAATTGAGCTCCATACCGCACTCCAATACCAGCGCTGCTTTGAGCCGGTTTTACGTGCTCGTGCACGATTTCCCCATAGACATCAATGGGGAGAGCCGGCTGAAAAAAAGCCTAACACCTGCAATAAAGGAGCGTAAAGCTCCATAACGCAGCCCCATTGATTCCTATGGGGAAACAAAATTTATGTTTACACCTAACATAAACTGCAAGTCTTAACACCCATAATCTGCTGCCCCCAAAATCGCTGGACCTACATTACACTTATTAATCCCTAATCTGCCGCCCCCAATGTCGCCTCCACCCACCAACACTTATTAACCCCTAATCTGCCGCCCCCGATGACACCGCCACCCACCTACACTTATTAACCCCTAATCTGCCTTCCCCAATGTCACCGCCACCCAGATACACTTATTAACCCCTAATCTGCCGCCCCAATGTCGCCGCCACCTACATTATGCTTATTAACCCCTAATCTGCCGCCCCCAATGTCGCCGCCACCTACATTACAGTTATTAACCCCTAATCTTCCGCCCCCAATGTCGCCGCCACATACATTACAGTTATTAACCCCTAATCTTCTGCCCCCAACGTCGCCGCCACTATACTAAAGTTATTAACCCCTAACCCTAAGTCTAACCCTAACTTAACCCTAACCCTAACACCACTAACTTAAATATAATGAAAATAAATCTAAATAAAACTACTATCATTAACTAAATTATTCCTATTTAAAACTAAATACTTACCTATAAAATAAACCCTTAGCTAGCTATAATATAACTAATAGTTACATTGTAGCTATCTTAGGTTTTATTTTTATTTCACAAGCAAGTTTGTATTTATTTTAACTAGGTAGAATAGTTAGTAAATAGTTATTAACTATTTACTAGCTACCTAGCTAAAATAAATACAAATTTACCTGTAAAATAAAACCTAACCTGTCTTACACTAACACCTAACATTACACTACAATTAAATAAATTACATTAATTAAATACAATTAACTAAATTACAAAAAAAAACACTAAATTACACAAAATAAAAAAGAAATAATCAAATATTTAAACTAATTACACCTAATCTAATAGCCCTATCAAAATAAAAAAGCCCCCCAAAATAAAAAAAAAGCTAGCCCAAACTAAACTTCCAATAGCCGTTAAAAGGGCCTTTTTTGCCCCAAAGAAATCAGCTCTTTTACCTGTAAAAAAAAATACAAACAATCCCCCAACAGTAAAACCCACCACCCACACAACCAAACCCCCCAAATAAAAAAACTAAGCTCCCCATTGTCCTGAAAAGGGCATTTGGCTCTTTTTCAGCCCAAACCCTAATCTAAATATAAAACCCACACAATAAACACTTAAAAGAAAACTAATACTAACCTCAGAAGATCCACTTTCAGTTTTTGAAGACCGGATATCCATCCTCAACGAAGCGGCAGAAATCTTCATCCAAGCGGCAAGAAGTCCTCAACAAAGCCGGGAGAAGTCTTCATCCAAGCGGGCCGAAGTCTTCATCCAAGCCGGCAGAAGTCTACATCCAGACGGCGTCTTCTATCTTCATCCATCCGGTGCGGAGCAGCTCCATCTTCAAGACATCCGGCGCAGAGCATCCTCTTCTTTACACGGCGACTGAAGAATGAAGGTTCCTTTAAGGGACGTCATCCAAGATGGTGTCCCTTGAATTCCGATTGGCTGATAGAATTATATCAGCCAATCGGAATTAAAGGTGAAAAAATCCTATTGGCTGATGCAATCAGCCAATAGGATTGAGCTTCAATCCTATTGGCTGATCCAATCAGCCAATAGGATTGAGCTCACATTCTATTGGCTGATTGGATCAGCCAATAGGATTGAAGCTCAATCCTATTGGCTAATTGCATCAGCCAATAGGATTTTTTCACCTTTAATTCCTATTGGCTGATAAAATTCTATCAGCCAATCGGAATTCAAGGGACGCCATCTTGGATGACGTCCCTTAAAGGAACCTTCATTCTGGAAGAGATGTCGATTGAAGAGGATGCTCCGCGCCGGATGTCTTGAAGATGGAGCCGCTCCGCGCCCGATGGATGAAGATAGAAGATGCCGTCTGGATGAAGACTTCTGCCGGCGTGTATGAAGACTTCGGCCCGCTTGGATGAAGACTTCTCCAGGCTTCATTGAGGACTTCTTGCCGCTTGGATGAAGACTTCTGCCGCTTCGTTGAGGATGGATGTTCGGTCTTCAAAAACTGTAAGTGGATCTTCGGGGGTTAGTGTTAGGTTTTTTTAAGGGTTTATTGGGTGGGTTTTATTTTTAGATTAGGGTTTGGGCTGAAAAAGAGCTAAATGCCCTTTTAAGGGCAATGTACATCCAAATGCCTTTTTCAGGGCAATGGTTAACTTAGGTTTTTTAGATAGGTTTTTATTTGGGGGGTTTAGTTGTGTGGGTGGTGAGTTTTACTGTTGGGGGGTTGTTTGTATTATTTTTGTACAGGTTAAAGAGCTGATTTCTTTGGGGCAATGCCCCGCAAATGGCCCTTTAAAGGGCTATTGGCAGCTTAGTTTAGGCTAGGGTATTTTTTATTTTGGGGGGCTTTTATATTTTGATAGGGCTATTAGATTAGGTGTAAATAGTTTAAATATTTGATAATTTGTTTTTTATTTTGTTTAATTTAGTGCTTTTTTTTGTAATTTATTTAATTGTAGCGTAAGGTTAGGTGTTAGTGTAACTCAGGCTAGGTTTTATTTTACAGCTAAATGTGTATTTATTTTAACTAGGTAGCTAGTAAATAGTTAATAACTATTTACTAACTAGTCTACCTAGTTAAAATAAATACAAACTTGCCTGTGAAATAAAAATAAAACCTAAGATAGCTACAATGTAACTATGAGTTATATTGTAGCTAGCTTAAGCTTTATTTTACAGGTAAGTATTTAGTTTTAAATAGGAATTATTTAGTTATTAATAGTAGGTTTTATTTAGATTTATTTTAATTATATTAAAGTTAGGGTGTGTTAGGATTAGACTTGGGGTTAGGTTTAGGGGTTAATAACATTAGTATAGTGGCGGCGATTTTGGGGGAAGCAGATAAGGGGTTAATAACAGTAATGTAGGTTGTGGCGATGTTAGGGACAGCAGATTAGGGGTTAATAATATTTAACTATTGTTTGCGATGCGGGAGTACGGCGGTTTAGGGGTTAATATGTTTATTATAGTGGTGGCGATGTCAGGAGTGGCAGATTAGGGGTTAATAATTTTATTTTAGTGTTTGCGATGCGGTAGGGCCTCGGTTTAGGGGTTAATAGGTAGTTTATGGGTGTTAGTGTACTTTTTAGCACTTTAGTTATGAGTTTAGTTATGAGTTTTATGTTACAGTGTTGTAGCATAAAACCCATAACTACTGACTTTCAGTTTACCACAAAACTCGTAATCTAGCCGTTGATTAGCAAACTAGGCCAGGCAATAGTGTAGTGGGTTACTTTGCGATGTGGGGTATGGCAGTTTAGGGGTTAATAGTGTAGTGGGTTACTTTGCGATGTGTGGGTGTTACTGTTTAGGGGTTAATAGTGTAGTAGGTTACTTTGCGGTAGGGGTTGTGGCGGTTTAGGGATTAATAGTGTAGTGGGTTAGTTTTCAATGTTGGTGTGTGGGAGATAGAGGTTAATAGTGTAGTGGGGACTTTGCGGTGGGCTATGCTGTGGGTTAGGGGTTATTAGAGTAGGGGGCTTATGCCGATTTGTTCGGGTTAGTGTGTGAGTATGGGTGTTAGGGATTAGACAGATATACTTAAGGTTTTTTCAAGTTTCTCTCACCATTGAGAACTTATGCTCTTTGTGCATGCCGGGTTAGCACTCAAGCGAAAAAGATTTACTTTCAACTTGTAATGCGTGCGCAAAGGACAGAAGTCGAGCAGAGTTAGCTTGCGAGTGGGAACGGTAATTACCGTAATCTAGCCCATAGTGTTTAATGGATTCTAGCAGCAGGTTGATATCAGTGATATGATCATTTTTATATAACAGTTATCAATATAAATAGGAGGGGAAAAAACTCACAGGAACTCCATTTGTGCCTAGAAATCCGGGAACTCCCATCGGCCCCTACAGAAATTGGAAAAATAATATTATTATTTCTACATAACATCAGTAAAGCCTATTATTTTGCATTTAGTGATTCATCACTCACCTTTGGAGGTAATCAAAAAATATAATAATATTGTAATAAACTAATTTCAATATGTTTCTATACACTACTGAGTTTAAAGGGGCATAAACCCCAAAATTTTCCTTCATGATTCAGATAGCGCATGCAATTTTAAACAACTTTCCAGTTTAGTTCTATTATCAAAAGTGCTTCATTCTCTTGGTATCCTTTGTTGAGGGAGCAGCAGTGCACTACTTTGAGCTAGATGAACACATTGGGTGATCCGATGACTAGAGGCATATGTGTGCAGCCATCAATCAGCAGCTAGCTCCCAGTAGTGCATTGCTGCTCTCTATCTAGGTATTATTTCAACAAAGTATACCAGGATAAGTAAGCAAATTAAATATTAAATTGTAAATTTGTTTGAAATTGCATCTATATGAGTCATGAAAGAAAATGTTTGGTTTTTATGTCCCTTTAACTTTCATTTTAATTTTTAATTTTGTAAATGAGAAGCTATTTCTCAGCAACACTTTGTAATAACAATTAGACAAATAGATAACAAATAGACATTCTTAAGCAAGAATTGCATGCTCTAGTTTGTTAGTGCGTGTATTTTTATATTTCTGACCCTAGCCGACTATGGCCTAGTTTCCAATGAGGTGGTAAAGTTTGTAAACTGGTGGGTACATAAAAATTCTCCATAGACTTTAATGGTGATACATGTTTTTATCACCAGTTTCCAAACTTTACCACTTTAATGGAAACTAGGCCTATGTGTTTAACCCTCACAAACGGGTTAATTTATACTAATTTATTTTCATAACAGTATTTTTTTTAGTGGGATATGTCCCATTAGTTTGCTTTTTCTGGGTTGTTAAAAAAAGCTATGTCACATATTTATAGTTCTGCTTTTTCCCAGAGGATTCAAAAACTAGTGCAGAGTGCCACTTATGGCCCATGGGCTGCCCTAGGGTTGCCACCTCAGCCATGGACAGTTATGCATTACACATGCTGCAAGATGTACAGAAACGAACACGTACTGTGCCTCTGGACAGCACTATTCATGCTCCTCCTTGCACACCCTGCAACATGTGTATCTCATAACTGTCCAGGAACACATGGCCAAAATGTCAACCCTTGCTGTAAATTGGCTATGTCTGATTTAAAATACCTTTTTTTATAATAAACTTTATCCATAAAAGAAACAAAAACAGCACTGATGTTACCAGACAGAATCCCTTTAAATATGCCTCTCGTTTTATTCATTGTTTACTTTTGACCCTTAATAGGATTGCCTTAAAAGGCAAAAGGAAGACTGACATTGTTAAAATACATTCAATGACATAACTGAAACTTAAGTTACAGAAGAGAGTTAATTTAAATGTGTCTGTGTTTTGGCATATGTTTCTTATAATACATCACAGCTGGATTTTATATACACTGCATAAGCATGTGAATAAACTCTTCATACGAAAGGTCATTGTCAAAAGGGGCAGCATTTGCTAGAAGAATGTAATTGGACAAACCGCATCGCCTTTGGGTCCCCCTCCTCCAGGGGAACCAGGAGATCCTCTTTCACCCTTTGGTCCTGAGACTCCTGTGGGGCCTTGAAATCCTGGTGGCCCCATCGGCCCTTGGGGGCCTAATTGTCCTGGTCGACCCTATAATTTGAAAAAAAGAGACAACCATAAGTTATAATTCTAACACACAAAATAGAGATTCTTGATAGGAGATGTTTAAAGATTTTTTAAAAATACAAAGCTGTGTTGTATTATTAATAAAGACTACAACAAATGTACTTTATACAAAATGTATTTTATACCATTTTATACATTTTATACCAAGGAAACATTTGCAGTTTTCCAACGAATTGACCAATATCCACAAAAGAATAATAATAAAACAACTTAGCCAGCAAGATATATTTCTTATAGCAATACAATACAATTTAACCACAGAACTGTAGGTATATGTCAGTAAGTATCCATGTACATACATTAGTATACCGTATATATGACTACATTTTAGCTGATAGAATAAAAACCTACCTATGTTAGGGATGGTCAAATCAAAATGAAACTTCCATGATTCAGATAGAGATTTAAATTTAAACAGCCTGCTAGTTTACTTGTGTATCAATTTTTTTTTGAAGAGCTAGCCTAAGAAGGTTCATAGGGGCTCAGGAGTGTGCACTTGTCTTTAGTATTCTATGGCAGCAGTGTTTGCAATAATGTTTGTAAATAGGTTATACATTGTTGCAAACACTACTTCCCATAGAATGCTAAAGCCGTGCATGCTCTTGAGCTTCTATGAGCCTATCTAGGTTTGGTCTTCAACAATTGCTAGAGACAGAACAAAGTAAATTTGATAAAAGAAGCAAATTGGCAAGTTGTTTTAAACTGCATGCTCTATCTGAATCATGAAAGTTTAATTTTGACCTTACTGCCCCTAATAACCGATTCCTTCATGATTAGTGTTGGGCAGTTGTGTGTTTTCTGCACAGGCTTATTGTATAGTTACTCCACTCACATGTGTGTGTTACAAGAAGCATTTACACAAAGTGATGTATATTACAAAAATGCTTCATTTCTAATATAAAATCCACTATTCAGCATTTCAAATTTGACTTTTATGCCCCTTTAAAATATAGGGCCGGCCCAGGACTGATACATTAATATCCAATTTAAGAGCTATCAAGAATATTAAGGAACCGGACATTGTTTTATGAAACATAAAAGGTTTTCATATACAAATAAATGTAGAATTGTTATAAAAAATGGAAGCAGTCTCACTGGCTCCTGGGAATTGAAAAACTATGTATTAATTTTAAATAATGTTCTAAATTAAAATCTTACCATTAGAGATACATCCTAATAGTTTTTCCTATTTATCGAATATCACTACTGATTTAAAACAGTATTTCAAATTCATTCATTCTACAATTATTATTGAGTGATATTAGACCATTTGATAGACATTAGTAGCAAGTATTACAACTGTGTGCATGGGACAGTACAAAGACTGAAAACTGCAGTAATGGTGAGGTAAATTGTGCAGAATTACTTGTCTTTGTGTGTGTTACCAACAGCCAACAATGAGCAGCATTACTGATCTGTCTGTGTCATACCAACAGTTAAAAGAGGTAAAATTACATATCAGTGGAATACTGAAAGCTAAAAGGGTTAAACCTACTGTTCAGAGCATTACTGACATATAAAAGGGTAACATTATTTGTCTGTTTATGTTACCACCAGCAACCATAACGGGATAAAATTACTGATGTGTTTATGTGTTTATATTACCAACAGCCAAAATGACTGATCAATGTGTGTTAATGGCAGCTAAAAGGGGTAAATGACTAATATGTTAATGGTAAATGGTATCAACAACCTGAAGGATACAATTACTGATCAATGAGTTTCTGACAACTAAAAGGAACCAGATTTGCTGATCTGTGAGTGTTACCTGCAGCCAAAAGTGTGTACAATTATTGATGTGTGAGAATTGCTCACATCCATAAATAGACAGCTTTACTAACCTAAATAAAAAGAAAGTAGCATAATAGCTTATTCTATGGCTAGTTACCACCCAAGAAGCAGCCTCTTTTTGCTCAATATGTGCCTTTCACAGAGAAAAACTTTCCTGAAGCATATCAGTCTGATCCTAACTTCACAGTACAGTCCAGCCCCGAAATACCAGGCAATCCTTCTCTGAACAAGAGAAACAGCAAAACCCCAGATGTACGTTTCGGCCTATTGTGGGCCTCGTCAGTGAGGTGCAGCCATATCCCTCTAGGCACACTGAGCAACGGGTCCACGTCTGGATTCCCGCATCACACTTAGGGAGACTTCCCAAAATGTCATAATTTGCATAAATAAAAAGAGAGAAGCGCTCAACCTGGAAACGAACAGTAGCATAATAGCTTGTTCTATGGCTAGTTACCACCCAAGAAGCAGCCTCTTTTTGCTCAACCTGCTTATTATGTTACCAGCAGTCAAAAGTTGTGTGTGTGTTACTAACAGCAAAATTAGTAAAAATATACTTATCTGTGTATGTTACCAACAGCAAAATTATTGATCATTGTGTTTTACTGACAGCCAAAAGGGGTCAAATTATTGTTCAGTCTGTTACGGGGTAAAATGACTGATGTGTTTGTGTGCTGATAGGAAAAAAGTTTAACATTGCTGATTAGTGTGTTATTGATATCCAAAGGGGTTACAATTACTGATGTGAGTGTCGCTGGTAACCAAAAGGGATATATATATATATATATATATATATATATATATATATATATATATATATATATATATTTCCAGAAAGCCCTCTTGGTTAAATTAACGACTCAGAGTGCTCTCAAAACTAGATATGTATGAAAAACCAAAGATGAGGAACTCTCATCATTAAAGAAAAAATGAGACCTGGAGAGTGGCTCATCATTGGTTTTTCATATTATATATAAAACAATTTGTAGAAATGGCTGCAGCACTCCAAATTGTATTTTAAAATTTTATTACAAGCAGTGACATACAGGCGACGCTTTGGGCCTTCGCAGCCATTTCTACAAATTGTTATCCATATCTGTTTAAGGTGAAACAGAGGCAGCTTGCACCCAGAAGAGATAAGAGGAATTGGTGCTGGACGTTACCTTCTTTATATATATATACAGTATCTCACAAAAGTGAGTACACCCCTCACATTTTACTAAAAATTTTATTATATCTTTTCATGTGACAACACTGAAGAAATTACACTTTGCTACAATGTAAAGTAGTGAGTGTACAGCCTGTATAACAGTGTAAATTTGCTGTCCCCTCAAAATAACTCAACACACAGCCATTAATGTCTATATCGTCGGCAACAAAAGTAAGTAGACCCCTAAGTGGAAATGTCCAAATTGGGCCCAAAGTGTCAATATTTTGTGTGGCCACCATTATTTTCCAGCACTGCCTTAACCCTCTTGGACATGGAGTTCACCAGAGCTTCACAGGTTGCCAGTGAAGTCCTCTTCCACTCCTCCATGACGACATCATGGAGCTGGTGGATGTTAGATACCTTGTGCTTCCCCACCTTCCGTTTGAGGATGCCCCACAGATGCTCAATAGGGTTTAGGTCTGGAGACTTGCTTGGCCAGCCCATCACCTTTACCCTCAGCTTCTTTAGCAAGGCAGTGGTCATCTTGGAGGTGTGTTTAGGGTTGTTATCATGTTGGAATACTGCCCTGACCATGAAACTCCCACCACCATGCTTGACTGCAGGCAAGACACACTTGTCATTGTACTCCTCACCGGGTTGCCGCCAACTGAAACCAACTGAACCAAATAAGTTTATCTTGGTCTCATCGGACCACAGGACATGGTTCCAGTAATCCATGTCCTTAGTCTGCTTGTCTGTAGCAAACTGTTTCAGGGCTTTCTTGTGCATCATCTTTAGAAGAGGCTTCCTTCTGGGATGACAGCCATGCAGACCAATTTGATGCAGTGTGCGACGTATGATCTGAGCACTGACAGGCTGACCCCCCCCCCCCACTCCTTTAACCTCTGCAGCAATGCTAGCAGCACTCATACCTCTATTTCCCAAAGACAACCTCTGGATATGATGCTGAGCATGTGCACTCAACTTCTTTGGTCGACCATGGCGAGGCCTGTTCTGAGTGGAACCTGTCCTGTGAAACCGCTGTATGGTCTTGCCCACCGTGCTGCAGCTCAGTTTCTGGGTCTTGGCAATCTTCTTATAGCCTAGACCATCTTTATGTAGAGCAACAATTATTTTTTTAAGATCCTCAGAGTTCTTTGCCATGAGGTGCCATGTTGAACTTCTAGTGAGCAGTATGATAACACCAAATTTTACACACCTGCTCCTCATTCACACCTGAGACCTTGTAACACTAACGAGTCACATGACACCGGGGAGGGAAGATGGCTAATTAGGTCCAATTTGGACATTTCCATTTGGGGGTGTACTCACTTTTGTTGCCAACGGTTTAGACATTAATGATTGTGTGTTGAGTTATTTTGAGGGGACAGCAAATTTACACTGTTATACAGGCTGTATACTCACTACTTTACATTGTAGCAATGTGTAATTTCTTCAGTGTTGTCACATGAAAAGATATAATAAAATATTTACAAAAATGTGAGGGGTGTACTCACTTTTGTGAGATACTGTATATATGTATATATATATATATATATATATATATATATATATAAAGCATTTACCACTAGGGTTTCTAGTTTTTTTGGTTTGATAATGTTACATGTAACTACAGAAATGAAAACTAAATACAATAAAGCAGTGGTTGCCATACACTGCGCTACACTACAGCAACATGAAGCTACGTGTCATGTGCCACAAACTGCACTACTTAACAATAAAATTACAGAAAATGTCTAGACAAATGGGGGCAGCTCTAATGAGAAGTAAGAATATGTGAGAATGTTATTTGGTTGGCTTTGAATGCCTGAAGCTGTCTGCTAACATAGAACAGTTTTCAAAGGGTTGGATGTGTTGCCAGTAAAATAGAAGAAGGCTTAATAAACCATCATAATTCAGATAATGCTTTTCAATATACTAGGGATTATTTGAAGCACTCTGGGGTACCTGTTGCATTAACATTATCCTAAAATTGCTAAATATTGGGACTTACATATTGACTATTGAAAGCTCAGAAATTTTCAAAATGGGATAAATACCAACATCTATAATAAGTATCTATCTATTCTTAGATCTATCTATTCTATCTATCTATCTATCTATCTATCTATCTATATATCTCTCATCCATCTATCTATTATCTATCTATCTATATAGGCCATAACCTGAAGGCAGGTGTCATTTGATGCTCAAGTTCATAATTGCTTACCACATATCATCCAGCAGAGGGTGCTCAACCTCTGAAAAAAATAGTTATGTCAGACTGTCTTACTTACAGATTATGTTTTACAACTTTGACTTGAATGAACCTGCTGTGGGATTTCCCTCCTTATATTTTATAAGAAATTAAAGGGACTAATAGGGCATGCTTTAAATTATTATAGCATTTTATTACTGCCTGAATATCCCACGATAAACGTCATTTGTTTAAACATAAAATACACTAGCAACTGTGATATTTTATTACTGTATTACCATGTTCCTTTAAATTAGATTGTTCCTAATGGGAGTCATAAAAAAACTAAGGTGAAGAGGGATATGAGGTATCAAGTTTTAGGGAAAAAAAGATAGGCAAAGGGCTTTAACATAGATAATATATATATATATATATATATATATATATATATATATCTAAATATGTATATGTATGTCTATATATATGTCTAAATATGTATATGTATGTCTATATATATATATATATGTATATGACTATATATGTGTACATATGTATTTATGTATTTATATGTGTATATATGTATTTACAGACATATGTATTTATGTATTTATATGTGTATATATGTATTTACAGACATATGTATTTATGTATTTATATGTGTATATATGTATTTACAGACATATGTATTTATGTGTTTATATGTGTATATATGTATTTACAGACATATGTATTTATGTATTTATATGTGTATATATGTATTTACAGACATATGTATTTATGTGTTTATATGTGTATATATGTATTTACAGACATATGTATTTATGTATTTATATGTGTATATATGTATTTACAGACATATGTATTTATGTGTTTATATGTGTATATATGTACACACATATAGACATATATAGACGTGCATTGGAGCCCTTTGCAGTAAAGTAGATGAAAACATGGTATACACATTTATGCAATATTAATTTTTAATAATAGTTTTCACTATGTATTAAATATTTGTCATTTCAATGTTCTGCACATAGTAGAATATGTTCTAAGTATTTCTAAACATTCCTATATATTTCTGTATATATCTATACCTAATATTTTACCCCAAAAAAAACATCAGATATATGTAGAAATATTTATTTATAAATAAAGAGAACATAATCTGTTATGTGAAGAACATTGGAATGTGAAATATTTATATTTTCATGTCGGGTTAGTGCATTTGAGAATATGCTATTGGGTTTGCGTGCGAGTAGGGTGTTAGGTTTTTTCCACTTTTTTTCTCCATTGACTTCTATAGGGTAATACGTGAACGCGCTTGCGGTATACTAGCATCGGCTTTTTGCGCTCGTTGGGTTAGCGCATGAGCAAAAACAGTTTATTTTCAATTTATAATACGAGAGTAACCCAATAGGTGCAAAAATCTTACTTCTAGCGCAATTAACACTTGAGCGGGAGCGTTAATTAGCGCTCAACTTGTAATCTGGCCGAGTATGTTTAATTATGTTTAATTAAAGAACTCAGCAATTCACTTTTTATTCTTTATTTTGCCTTTTCTTTTCCTTTTATTTTACCATTGGAAATTGTAGTGCTTCAACTCCCCCTGGAGAGACTGGGGTGCATTTTGTGGAATGCAGAACCCTAACACGCATACATGCTGCAAAGTTATTGGTGAATATGTACAGGAACTTATTTATATAATTTCCCTAACTGGCCACAGTAAAGGAAGATAAACATCATTCCACTGGCTTTTCAAGGGGTGTGTCCTTGCATTGCAAAACATTGATTATTAAAAATGTTTTATCTGTTTTACAATGTAGGGAATACTGTCTTACACATAAATGATAAAAATGACTTTAAGTCCCTTTAACCTACACACAGACTGACATTGTACACAGGAATGTGTTAAAGATATAGTAAACTAATTAAACTTGAGTCTCTTTTAACGCAAACATAATCATTAAATAGTATGACCAAAAAACTAAAATTTGAACAAAGCATTTCTGCTTTCAATTAAAGTACATACTGTACAAAGAAAAGTGTCAAATGCCAATTAACTAAGTGTTTTTGCTGTTATTTTTATGCTGCAAATGACCCCTGATTTTATACCAGCTTTATAGCCATGAATAGTGATGATCTGCTCTTTCAGTATCTGACCCTGCTGTCTTCTCTACCACAGGGTACTCTACAGTTCCATTATTATTGTCTCTCAGTGAGAATTTGGCTTTCTACTTTAAAATCTATAAATAATGAAGTGAAATCCCTTATAAGGCTGCAGTGTTCTTTCAAAGGGCAGAGGTTGGTAACAACTTATTAATATTCTCCGGGACTGGACTGAACCATGGAAAAATATTCACATTATCTAAACGGGCAGAAGTTCTACATTAAATCCTTTTAAAACACCAACCAAAAATTTGCCTAGGTTTCTGGGCTGTCAGTAAATAAAATATTATGTAGCTAGTAATAGCTTCTGGATCATGTTAATAAAAAAATAATATATATAAAAAACACCATTTATATAAAAAGTATTTTCTATGAAAATAAAAGGTTAAGTTAAAGCAGTTTATTTTTATATTAAAAACTAAAATAAAGTGCATGTTTATACAGTTGGTCTGTGGGATAGAAGTTAATTGGCTGATAACAAAAACTCCAACAGCTCTATTGGTGAACAGTGATATGAACCACTAGCATAAAACCAATTCTGTTTTCTCAGTACAGGAACAACAGTTTACCAAATTAATTAATTAAATAAATAAATAAACAAATATATATAAAAAAATGAGAACATTTTAAATTGCCCTATTTTAGATCCAAAAAATAAAAATTTATATTTGAATGTACATTTATATGGACAAATAACCGTAGCCTGCATATTTTTCAACAAATATGGCAAGCATAAAATTACTAATTGTATTAATTCTAGTTTAGTTTCATTTTTGTACTTATTTATTTATTTAATTGATTTTGAAACGAACAGAAAATATGTTTGTACATAGCTGCGGTGTGGGATAGAAGCTCTTTGGCTCAAAAGAAAGTTTATTGGTGGACAGTAATATGCCTCAGTAGCATAAAAATAAAGTTGTTTTCAGTACATCTCTTCTAAAATAAATAAAAATGTAATACATTTTAAAATACCATAAATTTCAGATGAAATAAATAAAAAATTGACTTTAATGCCCCTATATAATTTGACAAACATAACAATAACTTGTTTTACTTATTTGTTATATATTTATTTATATATTTATTTATGTATTTATTTTAAAAATTGACAAACAGGTTTGATAGTAAAAAAGAGCTAATTTTTAACTTGGTGTATACAGTCTGGTGTCTGCATAAAAATAATGTCATGGGTTTGCTGTATAGTGTCCTATAATTTCATGGCTGACCTCTCCTTGGGTTAGGGCAAGGCAGCGTTATCACAGCTGCTATGTTCAATGAAGAGGTCAGCGAGGCTGGGATGGTGGTTTTTCTTTCTTTCTTTTTTTCAGATAAGTCATTGTAAAACTTCAACACAAAGAAAGCATAAATGTGGTGCTGTAAAGATTGTAAAACCTCAGAAACTAATCAAATGTACATTGAGCATTTTACAAGTTTCCTATCTGCAACAGGAGTTCCAAAACTACTAACTCAAATACGAAATGACTTTTGCAGCCACTTACACTCCAAACATCGCCATAAACCTATTTTACAGGGAACGTAATGTTTTTGACATAGTTAAGTATATTCCAGTTGAGGGTTTATATGCCCTGTTTTAAAACTGGAACTTTATTTTACAGGTTAACAGAAAATAAATCTAACAGTAAGAACCATAATTGGAACGCCACAACAAATTGGGTATCCATTTAAAAAGTATCAGATAATTAAATTTGAAATATATAGATTGTGTTGCTTTCTTAGATTCTACATGTACTGATATGTATAGGATATTAGTGTTTAAGTATGGAGAAAATCATAATGCCATTTGTTCAAGATCCTTCATATTGCAAATGTTTGTTTAATTGACTGATATTGTGACTCACTGAAAAGGATGTTGTTTCTCAGGCAATGGTACCCAAACTATATCTGCAAGGTAGAATGCATTAACATCTTTTCTTGTTGCTTGTGGAGGTTTTAGAGGGTCTAATAATGCCAACATGAGTACTGAATGAGGCAGAAAAATGCTTACTAAGGGCATGAGGTTTTTCTGATCTGATGTTAAGGTCATTTCAAATTAAAAAGGTTAAAAAACAAACAAAAAAAACCCCCAACTATCTTCTGAAAAATAATTTGTAAACTGCATCACACCAAGGCATAATGTTATTGAGGAACGTTTCTACCATTCCATATCAGACTAGTTTTGTGTAACATTCATACACAAAATATATGGTAGACAATTACTGATGATGTTCATTTTATTTTATTATTTTTCAATGACTTAATTTTCCAAGCCATTATTGGCCTTATTGGTTTATAATAATGATAATAATAATAATAGTTTGCGATTTATATAGCGCTTTTCTCCCTGTGAGACTCAAAGCACTTTACAAATATACCAACATAAGACATAAAAGTTAGGAGTTTCTGAAGGTCAGATAGGCGGACTGAATGCCTGATGGAAGAGGTGGGTCTTTAGCTTTTTTTTAAAAAGTCTGTAAGGACGGTGCCTCTCTTATTGCGCATGGTAAAGAGTTCCAGAAAGTAGGGGCAGCGTGGCAGAAGGCTCTGGTTTACATGCTAAGTTCATGCCACAGAACAATTCTCCCCAACAAATAACATCGTCCTGTTGTTATTTGACATCTCACTTTTTAAAAAAAGAAAAGCAGCTACCTTGGCAAAGGAGCGATGAAAACCCCCATTGGTTTCCTTGCCATTCAGTTAAGTGGATGAGAAAACACGAACAGGCCCAATAGACAAATTATAGGTCCTTTGTTTGCTATGGCAGTAAATTCTCAGCACTGTCTTTATCAACCATCATGTGGGGTTTCCTTTGTGATAATCAGTGGAAGTCAGGTGAATTTTGAGCAAGCAGGCTCCTGTTTAGAACAGGGGGCCCTGCACAGAGAAACAATTTCCATCTCAAAGGCACCATGATGAAAATGCCTGCCGTAGGTTTTTGTGTTGTCTAGCACCACACTGTGATGCTTCAAAGAAGAAGCGTCCACCCTCCCAAATCACTTTTCAGAGTCGATTACTAAGGGCAAATGATGCAACAAAAACATTCTCATGTCTCATTGAGCGTTTGATCTTTCCATGTTGTGCTCATTTGCCAACATAATAATGAAGAAAAACTTTTTACCTATTATGGCAATAGAATGTTCAAAGTAAAATGATTATTTGCATAAACATTTAATTTGTTCACAAAAAGATAGATTATGTTTTAAACTGCTTGTTTCTGGTTTATAAGTGGATACTTCCTACCGAAGTATAAAACATATAAGCTATTTTAGCCCAAAAACTTCCACCTACAAAAAAAATAATTATAATTATTAATTAAAAAACAAATAAATAAAAAATGGATGAAAAATGTCAAAGATCCTACTCAAAATCTGATAAGAACATAATATTAAAAAAAAAAAAAAAATCAGCAACTCTGTATAAAATATCAGGTAGCATGTTGTATCGTCTATTAAAAAATAAATCAGTTCACAGCAAAGTGGGGGAAAAAAAAACTATTTTCCCAGGAAATACTTCAGACCTTTGCAAGGTTCATTCTCATAAGGTTGTATGCACCTTTTTTTCTCTATTGGACCTGCAAATACACACACACTTCTTGACTGTTGCATTCTGTTTTAAAACAATGAAAAGTATTGATATACGCAGGGCTTGAAATTTCCAGTGGTCCCAGACGACTTAGAAATTGCAGAGGACAACTTAGAAATTTGACTTTTTCCTACCTTAGTGGACTACTAACTTTTTCCCTCTGGGGTAGTAGCTTTTAACACCTGACTAGTAAACCGTGATATTTTTCCTCCCCTGGATATTGAAATTTCTTAAACTCAAGTGGTGACCTCTTGTCATTTGTTAATGCCTTAGGATGGGAAGTTTCCTCTGCAACTCTGTGGATAGATTTTGGCAATATCTGTATTTAATAAATGTTACGTATAGTTGGGTAGCCAGTGATCATGCTTTCTTCAAAAGAAATCAGACCAGTGAGTGAGAAGCTGTATCGTTCACACAGTAATCCCTTACCAGTGTTAATTCATTCAACACAGCTTCAACTTTTATTAAATAATAATTAAAATATAAAGATTTTTTTTTTCAGTTTTTGGCAGTGTCATATGGAGTAAATTATTTTAATACCTTGACAATCTCACTCTTGTCACAAAGTTTAATCAATAACAGTATTTAAGGAATCATGAACTTCTAGTAGTATTCTAATAATAATAATAAAGCTAAAATAAAGGTATGACTATATCCTCTATAGTTTGACAATTCCAGAAGTGAACTATTAACCTGTTTAAATTCCCATTGGATTAGGCATATAGAATAAATGATTAAGTCCAATGTTGCTTATCATCACTTAAATTGTGTGTTTAAGTCCTTGGACATTATAACGTAGCTGTGTTAACACTCCAAACGGCCACAATCATTTGTTGGTAAAAAACTACACTTCCAGTCTGCTTAATCTTTGATAGACGGGTCTCATTGTATCTGAAATCCCTGTCCAAACAATACAACAAAGACTTAAATGACTATGTGGGCTAGTGAAGCTACCCATAGTGCTTTGTGTTTCCTGCCCATGTAGCCCAGGAATTCATGACCACGCAGATCACCAAATTACACACTAGGCCAGGGATTAAGTGTGGTTCTTTGTATGTGAGAATCTGAGGTTTCACCTGTCACGGTTTTTGTGTTCATTAGACATTGACGAGGCAGAAGGAAGCAGTATTGCAGAAGATCACAAACACTAGTGTGCGCTACTCACTGATCTGGACTTGATAGTCTAATTCCAGCTGTCCTGAACACAGGTCTAAAAATCTTTAAATGATCAACAAGAGTCTGCACTTTCTCCCCACCATCTGAAGAAGATATGGCACTCAGCAAAGAGCATACTTTCGTCAGCATGAGTGGCGAGAATGTTAAATGACAGCTCAGAGTTATCAGAGTAATTCAAACTGGTCATCTGAGGAAACAACACAGCAAAATGACATTTAAGGACTAATGCTGAATATCCCCAGTCCACTATACTATGAGCAGGCTCATCTTCTGATGAGTGCAGTAGCCAGACAGAACATGTGCTGTCATAACTATCTATTTTAAGTACAAGTATTAGAGTTAAATGCATTTTAAAAGAACCTTGGGAGAATCTGTACAAAACATGTTTTGTAAACAATCTATAGTAATTATACCACAGAAGCGCATTAATTCAAATAAAATAGTCCTCCTGAGACACAGTCTCATTTGTTATTTGGCAATGTGATTTATGCAACCACATTTTTTTTAATGTATTTCACCCCAATGATGAGTTCAACCACTTAAAGTCTCTGCATGATATTTTATTAAGTATTTGCACTGTTAGAGTTTAAAACACTTGTGGATGAAAAGTGTGCCAAAGCCCTACCCAATCTTTATCATTTTAATGTGTGATACTAATTCACAACTAAAATTATTTATGTCTAGGCCAAGATATGCCTTATCTGTTTAAAATCACAACTTCAAAGTGAACCTGAACACTTCAGACATCGCTAAAACATAGAGGCGCCATTGGCAGACAAGACTTATAAAACCTCTCTGAGAGCTTAGCTACAAAATAGATGGAAACATACCACTTCCTTTTAGTTCCTAAAACAATGTATATTAATGCTAGATCATAAAATGTGTCCTGCAGGGCAAATATATAACATGACATATATCTAGCTGTACAAATGTCATGTTTAGATGAAAACTGCCTGGTATTTTGGGGAGATATGTCCTTTTAAACTGGACCATGCTGCTATATTTACATGTGCCAGGGAAGATCTCTGGCTGTCAAAAACACAGGAAGACTAAACGATTCTACTCATGAATGGGATCTCTCCCACAGAAGCTATTTTTCTTTACTCGTTCCCAGTTTAACATTTCTCCCTCTTACAGCTTATATGTGAATAACCCTAATAGTATATCTTTCTAAAAACTGACTGGGGCAAACAAACACGGGTCCCTTGCATCTATGCCTAGGGCTGCAGTTGTTGTATACAAAACGTCTGCAGCTCATTGTCTGATCCCAAATTATTGTCAGGTCAGCTCCTGAGCTAACAATGAAAAGTCTCCTTTTCTATCTTAATTGCCGGCATTCCAATAATCCCAGATTAGTAAAGCCTTGTTACTGACACCTTTTAAGCAGGAGGGAGATAGCCTCAGCAAGTCTTAGAGTGGGCGCTGAACCTGTGCCTTGAAGCTGGAGCCCATATTAGATAATCAGAGGTTTGCAGTTTGCACCACACACAAACTTAGCTATCCTAGAAACAAGAATCATTATTTTATTTTCCTCTCACATAAAGTGACAGTTGTATTTGTATTTGGTACATCAACTGTTTACCACTTTAAACACTGTTATATTGTGACAATATAGCTAGGCAACCATAAATCAAACAACTTTTCTGTATTTAAAGGGACATGAACCCAATTTATTTTCTTGCTTGAGATAGAGCATACAATTTTAAAACATACAACTGTACTTCTATTATTAAATCTGCTTCATTCATTTGATGAAAAAGTAGCAATGCACTACTGGGAGCTATCTGAACACATGGGGTGAGCCAACGGTAAGAGGCATACATGTGCAGGCACAAATCACCAGTTAGCTCCACCTCTCCGCAGTGCATTGCTGCTCCTGAACCTACCTATGTATGGTTTTCAACAAAGGACTGAAAAAGAAACAAAGCAATTTAAATAACAGAAGTATTGGAAATTGGAAAGTTGTTTAAAATTGTATGCTTGAAAGTGCAGGTGATTCTCCTTCAAATGAGGGGTCTTGGATGTTTGTAGCTACTAAGGGAGCTCAGCTTCCCGGTTCTACCCCCTTGGTGACCTCACCATGTGTGTATAAGGTGACATCACTAGCACTCCCATAAAACCTGGGAGTGCCGCCCACTAGGCCACCAACGGCCTGTAGTGCATGAAGAAAAGGGCTTGTCATGCCGCAATGTGCATGCTCATAATCAAAGCAGTTAAAAAAAACGGTTGTGGGCAAGCAATTTACACGATTGCGCATGCACCAACTGTAAGCAGTGATGTATATCAAGCATACCATCTCAGGCACTGTTCCTACCTCCATTCTTAAAGGGACATTATACACTCATTTTTTCTTTGCATAAATGTTTTGTAGATGATCTATTTATATAGCCCATAAAGTTTTTTTTTTAAATAAATGTATAGTTTTGCTTAGTTTTAAATAACATTGCTCTGATTTTCAGACTCCTAACCAAGCCCCAAAGTTTTATGTGAATACTGTCAGCTACCTTCTCCAGCTTGCTCCTGTTTGTGTAAAGGGTCTTTTCATATGCAAAAGAAGGGGGAGGGGGGGAGGGTTTTATTTGCCACTTGCAGTGGGCTTTCCAGCTACCTTTTCAACAGAGCTAAACTGAAAGCTTCTAAGTAAGTTTTTAAACAGTTTCATACTGGATTTTTATATCGGTATCTGTGCATCTTATTCTTTATAGTAGTGTCTATTACATGCAGTTATATGAAAATGAGTGTATACTGTCCCTTTAATTAATCTAAAACTTGACTATAGAAGCTCTTTATCTTATGCAAGTGTAGTAGCATAGATAACTCATCATATAAAATATACAGATTGGGTCAGATGTGCGTTTAACCTACTCCGTCACTACTTCTCTGAGAGCATTAATGACATAAATACCCCAATTCCCACTATCATAAAACAAATCCTAGAAATGTCCAGGTGCATCTCATCTTAAAACAAATACTTATTAACAGTTAAGACTAGGAATAGAGGGGATATAATTGCTATATAAATATTTAAACAGAAGATATACATTTTAAACTAAATATAGAGATGCAGGCATTTAATCTACATGGACGCTCATTTGTTATATGCCTCAGTGTTAGGACAAACGTTTCTTAGCTATAAACACTTCCTAGAAACATTAAATTAAAAAGGAAAATGTGCGACTTGCAGCCAGGTGGTCTGACGCAGCGAAAATGGACTTCTGTCACCAGAATGTTTACTAGAAAATATGAATAAGTTATTTGGAGCTATCTATTACGTGATAGTATATGTGTAAACTCTGAACATCTGTAATGTCTACAGGGGTGTCCCCTGAATTGTGTCCAGATGAATCCTACTCATCCTCTGACTGTGATGTAAATGTCAAATTGATCTAAAGGGACAGTAAAGTCCAAATTAAATGTCAATGGATTGGATAGAGTATGACATTTAAAAAAAAAAATTCCAATTTACTTCTGTTATCAATTTTGTTTAGTTCTCTTGGTATCCTTTGTTAAAGAGTAATCTAAGCTGAGCTCAGGGGAGTCCACATTTTTGTGGCAGCAGTGTTTGCAACATTGTTTATAGCAGTGTGATACATAGTTACAAACACTGCTGCCATAGACTGCTATAGATACGTGCACACTCCTGAGCTCCTATCAGCATACCTAGCTTTACTCTTCAACAAAAGATATAAAGAGAACAAAGACAATTAGATAATAGAATTAAAGTGGAAAGTTGTTTTAAGTAACACTCTCTATCTGAATCATGAAAGTTTAATTTTGACTTTACTGTGACTTTAAATGTGGATATTATAAAGTGTATTTCAGCATTATGATATTAAAGAGACATGGAATTCAAAATTAAACTTTAAGGGCTCAGATTGAGCACACAATTTTAAGAGACATCTATAATCAAATTTACTTCATTCTCTTTGTACCCCTTTGTAGAAAAGCATACTTCGGTAGGCTCAGGAGCAGCAATGCAATGCTGGGAGCTAGCTGGAGATTGGTGGCTACACACATACAATTCTTACCATTTGCTTACCAGATGTGTTCAGCTGGAAGCCAGCAGTGCTGCCACTTTAACTATGTGTTTAACACTTTTATTAGTTTCCAAATTATAGCTGGTTAAATAAAAAAAGGATAATAATACATATGAGTAGCACATGAAAGAGTATAATGATTTGATCTGCATTCATTGTGTATTTCCCTGGCCATAGTGATTAGCTTGTTATGTATTTATGTATTAATTTATTTATTTAATTTTTCAAATTTAGAAATCTTTTTAACATTATATACACTGCTCAGGTTGATGATTTTTTATATATATCTTTTTAGTGGGCAGACAATAAAAATATTAATATGGAGAGGAAAAAAATGACATTAAAATGTTGTATGCAAAAATTCCAGAGTAAGAAAATCTAATTAACAAGGTAAAAAGTAAATATGTTCAGAAAAAATGTATAGGAAAATAATGAGCAAAAATGATTTAACCTTTGTATAAGATGCAGAAAATTGCTGAGGGGTACAAAGTATACGGCTCACATGGGCAAATCCCATTGAAGTAATTAATTTATTTATTTAAAGGGATGTGATACCCACATTTTGAAGCACATGAAAGTGATGTAGCATTGCTGTAAAAAGTTGACTATAAAAAAATAACTTTAACATCTCTATGTAACAAAGGAAGATATTTTACCTCAAATTTCCGAAGCATTCACACCCTACTGTAAAGAGACTTTAACTATATGTGTCCAGGAAAACAAAGTTCAAGGTGGCAACCCTAGTCACAAGCCTTGGCCTGCTCAACAAACAAATATTAATTAAAGGGATAGTCTAGTCCAAATTAAACTTTAATGATTAAGATGGGGCATGCAATTTTAAACAACTTTCCAATTTACTTTCGTTATCACATTTCCTTTATTCTCTTGACATTCTTTGTTGAAAGCTAAACCTCATATCTCAGTGTATTTGGATAGTTTTTCACAGCACTAGTTCATGTGTACCATACAGCTAACATTGTGCTCACTTCTGTGGAGTTACATAGGAGTCAGCACTGACTGGCTAAAATGGAAGTCTGTCAAAAGAACTGGAATAAGAGGGCAGTCTGCAGTGGCTTAGATACAAGGTAATCACAGAGGTAAATAGTGTATTAATATAACTGTATTGGTTATGCAAAACTAGGAATGAGTAATAAAGGGATTATCTATCTTTTTAAGCAATAACAATTCTGGAGTAGACTGTCCCTTATTATCTGTGATGGATACACCATTATGAGAGGAAAATCTTTATTGTACATGTGTACAAGAGTGCATACTTTGTTTTTTTGAAGAGCAAAATTTAAATAAAGTTGTATTTCAAATTCAAATCTTAAACTCAAAACAACAGAAACAGAAATGGACCAAAGCTTTGGAAAATAGATATTTAAATTGCCAAACAACAAAATGCAAAATTGCAGCTCCATATCTTGCTATACATAGAAGCCTTTATAAGCATAGAAACATATACCATTGTATGCAAAAGTTTAGGCACCCATGACAATTTCCATGATTTTCATTTATAAATAATTTAGTGTTTGGATCAGCAATTTCATTTTGATCTATCAAATAACTTAAGGACACAGTAATATTTCAGTAGTGAAATGAGGTGTATTGGATTAACAGAAAATGTGCAATATGCATCAAAAAGAAATTAGAATGGTGCATAAATTTGGGCACCCCAACAGAAATATTGTATCAATATTTAGTAGAGCCTCCTTTAGCAGAAATAGCAGCCTCTAGACACTTCCTATAGCCTGTAATGAGTGTCTGGATTCTGGATGAAGGTATTTTGGACCATTCCTCCTTGCAAAACATCTCCAGTTCAGTTAGGTTTGATGGTTGCCGAGCATGAACAGCCCGCTTCAAATCAACCCACAGATTTTCAATGATATTCAGGTCTCGGGACTGGGATGGCCATTCCAGAACATTGTACTTGTTCCTCTGCATAAATGCCAGAGTAGATTTTGAGCATTGTTTTGGGTTGTTGTCTTGTTGAAATATCCAGCTCCGGCGTAACTTCAACGTTGCTACTGATTCCTCAACATTATTCTCAAGTATCTGCTGATATTGAGTGGAATCCTTGCGACCCTCAACTTTAACAGGTACTGGCACTGGCCAGACAGCCCCACAGCATGATGGAACATCCACCAAATTTTACTGTGGCTAGCAAGTGTTTGTCTTGGAACGCTGTGTTATTTTGCCTCCATGCATAACGCCCCTTGTTATGACCAAATAACTCAATCTTTGTTTCATCAGTCCACAGCACCTTCTTCCAAAATGAAGCTGGCTTGTCTAAATGTGCGTTTGCATACCTCAAGCGACTCTGTTTGTGGCGTGTGTGCAGAAAAGGCTTCTTCCGCATCACTCTCCCATACGCTGAATTGTTGAACGATGCGCAGTGACACCATCTGCAGCAAGATGATGTTGTAGGTCTTTGGAGGTGGTCTGTGGGCTGTTTTTGACTGTTCTCACCATCCTTTGCCTTTCTGATATTTTACTTCTGGCCTTAACAAGAACTGTGCCTGTGGTCTTCCATGTCCTCACTATGTTCCTCACAGTGGACACTGACAGCTTAAATCTCTGCTATAACTATTTGTAGCCTTCCCGTAAACCATAATGTTGAACAATCTTTGTTTTCAGGTCATTTGAGAGTTGTTTTGAGGCCCCCATGTTGCCACTCTTCAGAGGAGAGTCAAAGAGAACAACAACTTGCAATTGGCCACCTTAAATACCTTTTCTCATGATTGGATGCACCTGTCTATGAAGTCCAAGGCTTAATGTGCTCACCAAACCAATTGTGTGTTCCAATTAATCAGTGCTAGGTAGTTACAGGTATTCAAATCAACAAAATGACAAGGGTGCCCTATGCATATTGCCCATTTTCTGTTAATCCAATAAACCTAATTTCACTACTGAAATATTAGTGTCCTTCAGTCATTTGATAGATCAAAATTAAATTGCTGATCGAAACACCCAATTATTTATAAATGAAAATCATGGAATTTGTCAGGGGTGCCTAAACTTTTGCATATGACTGTAATATATGTATATATTTTTTTTGGGGGGGGGGCGGGGTTTGATAATATCAAATGTTTTACAGCTGAAAATGAGCATGTTTCATCATCTTCTGTGGGGTCTTAATATATATGGGCTGCTGATCTATTTTCTTATTTACAGACAAACATTTCAGGAATATCTAATGGAATCATAAAATGCACATTTTTTTGTAACAACTAACGAAAGATTTTGCACTGTGTATATACAAAATGTCTAAAACATATTATACCCCATAAGAAACTATGTACTTCCTGAGGAAGTTTAAAATACATTTTTCATGTTGGGCCTCATTCTGTTTGACATAAAGATAGCATTTTAAATATTGCACGGATTAAATAAACATAAGTCAAACAGCTGTCTAGCAATTCTGCTACAACATTGACAACAATATCAAAATGTGTAAAAGCATTTTCAAAATAGAGGAATATGTAATGCAAATATAAAAGTGTGATTATTTAAGAAAAGGTGAACTTGTATATAAAATTTTAAGTACTAAAATGTTCATTTTTTAATGTTGACATGCAACAAAAAAGGTTACCTTATTAAATGGACACTTTAAGAAAGTCAGATATTACACTAATAGACTTAAATTGATTAGCCACTAAAGTCAAAATTAAACTTTCATGATTCAAATAGAACATCCTATTTTAAACAGCATTCCACTGTACTTCTGTTATCTAATTTTCTTCACTCTCTTGGTATCCTTTATTTAAAAGCATACCTAGTTAGGGTCAGAAACAGTAATGCACTACTGGGAGTTGATTGCCGATTGGTGGCTGTACAAACTTGGCTCTTGACGTTGGCTTTGTGAAGTGTTTAGGTAGTTCCCAGAAGTGCATTGCTGCTCCTTCAACAAAGGATACCAAGCGAATGATGCAAATATGATAATTGAAGTAAATTGGAAAGTTGTTTAAAGTTGTATGATCTGAATCATAAAATAAAAATGTTTAGATTTCATGTCCCTTTAATAATAAATCTTTATGATCTAGGGAGATTGTAGTAACATTGTGCACGTGTATATGGTGTATTATAAATATACATATAGAAAAAATTGTCCAAAGAGAGCACTCGTCGTGTTTAAAAAAAATAATTGAATTAGAGTTAATGTTTTCGGGGTACAACCCCCGTCTTCAGACTCCTGTGAAGAAAAACAACCAGTGTACATTACACTTACCAGACAGCTGTCCCAACTCCACTGGCCCCCACGCTGTCGCACCGGAAGAAACCCGGAAGTGTTTCCGGGTTTCTTACGGTGCAACAGCGCTTTTATCTTTTTTGTGCACCATCACATTTGTTTTTGTATTTTATTATTCCTTATATTGTGAATTAAGCAAGTTTATATATTGTTTTCTTGTCTTGTTTTCTTGTTTATATATATATATATATATATATATATATATATATATAAGTATTATTCTATAAAGTTGTATATTATGTATTATAACTAAGTTAGCTATTTAAATAGATGTGTTTGGAACAATATTACATGTACTTGCTATTGTGACGAGCCTTTATAACATAGCGCTATTGTGACAATCCTTTATAACATAGCGCTATTGTGACGAGCCTTTATAACATAGCGCTATTGTGACAAGCCTTTATAACATAGCGCTATTGTGACGATCCTTTATAACATAGCGCTATTGTGACAATCCTTTATAACATAGTGCAATTGTGACAATCCTTTATAACAAGGCACTATTGTGACAATCCTTTTTAACATAGCGCTATTGTGACAATCCTTTATAACATAGTGCAATTGTGACAATCCTTTATAACAAGGCACTATTGTGACAATCCTTTTTAACATAGCGCTATTGTGATGATCCTTTATAACATAGCGCCATTGTGACAAACCTTTTAGCATCGGGCCCTTAGTCTGAATTTAAATTAGTAGATTTTTTCCTGACAAAATTCAAAGTTACTATCATTTTCCCTGCCCCCTTTATCTTGCGACAGCCATCAACCAATCACAAAATCATATACCTATATACTGTAAACTCTTGCACATGCTCATTAGGAGATGATTCCTCAGAAAATAAGCATATAAAAAAATTGTGCATATTTTGATAAAGGAAGTTTTTTTTTAATTGCTTGCTTTATCTGAACTATGAAAGTTTAATTTTGAATATAGTGTCCCTTTAAACACCCAGTTAAAGGTAACAAAAGTTACATTAAACTTTTTTTTCTTTGCTAATTTTTAACAGATATTTTGTACATATTAAACACCCTGTTCTGACTTTGCATTTTCTGATAGTTCTTATTTAATTTTATACGTTAACCTTTTTTCTTGCAAAAAATAAATTATATATATATATATATATATATATATATATATATATATATATATATATACATTTACAACATTTAAACACTATTTTTACTTTTTATTTATCAATTAAAGCAAAAGAAGAAAATATGCCACATTTAAGGATTAACATTGGCAAAAGATTACTATATGTTTAGCTTTTTACTGTCGTTTTGTCGTATATCTAACCCAACACTTCCCCATATTTACATTCTAGAATGTTATAATTCAAATAACTTTCATGCGTTGTGCACTTGTAAAAAAAAGCCTGTCATGTATAATGTCTAGATTTATAACTACTATTTTTCTAAGAGCCTGGTTTATTCCCATTTCATAGAAAGAATGACTTTTGTGTGGTCTTATGGTTACAGTTCAGGGTCTGCTGTCAGATTAGTTGTCTATGCAAACTTGTAATATTTTAAAAACTAAACACAGGAAAACCACATAAGCCACAATCTCATTAGCCAATCAAACACAGACATAAAGCAGACCCTTGCATGACTTATATGCTGTCACATGGCAGGAATTAGGTATTAGTGTACTCTACTCTGCCGCATTAACCATTTATAGCTGAAACATAGGCAAGATATTATTTAATGCAAATATGTGCGCATGTGTGCACAAGTTCTTTTTGAAGATTAATTCTGTAAGAATATGTAGCAATAAATATAGATGTGTTTGTGTGTTTTGGAGGGGTATTAACATATTGGAGACAATTTATTAAAGTGTGGATGGACATGATACGATGCAGAGTATTATGTCCGCTGTACATCGATAAATGCCGACAGCATACGCTGTTGGCATTTATCATTGCACACGCAGTTCTTGTTAACTGCTTGTGCAATGCCGCCCCCTGCAGATTTGTGGCCAATCGTCCGCTAGCAGGGGGTCTCAATCAGCCCAATCGTAGAGGATCGGGCAGATTGATGTCCGCAGCCTCAGAGCAGGCAGACAAGTTATGAAGCAGCGGTCTTTAGACCGATGCTTCATAACTACTGTTTCCGGGGAGCTTGAAGGCTTGCGCAGAAACAGGGGCATCAAGCTCCATTCAGAGCTTGATAATTCGGCCCCGTTGTATTATATATTATATTGACATATACTTATATATCTGCAATGTTTAGTGACATAGCACTTGAAAAGCCATTTAAGTATGTTTGCTTATCCTAACCCCTTTACTGATATAAATAAGTATCTGCACTGGTCAAGCAATCACTGTGCAAAATGTTGTATGGTCAAAGTTTAATTTCCTTCAGGGTGCAGTATAGTTTCTATCAAAGAAGTTGAAAAAACGCAATTTCAAATTACAGTTACAACCAAACCAGGCAAAATAAATAGTGCAAAGAATAATGAAAAACAAAAAATCTGCTTCATGTCATAATTAAATGTCATACTGCTTATATTATAAAATAAGATGTTTAGAAATATAGTGTGAGAAATGGAGATTTACAGAAACAAGCGCAACTTCGCGGTGCTAGTATCAGCATATTTTCCATTTATGCAGCTTGTGTCTGTTGCTGGTTAAACTAACTTTTACAGTTGTGTACCGCCCTAAAATCTGAAATAATTAAAGGGACATTATAATACTAAAATTACATTACTGGCCCTAGCTTACCTTATCTGCAAACCCAAGTGTATATATATATATATATATATATATATATATATATATATATATATATATATATATACAGGAAAACAAATCCTCCCACCAACTCCAGCCACCTGGGAGCAAATAAAGCAAATAGTACTCTGCCAATAATAATGCACTCTCAGGACTTTCTCCAAAGCAAGGTGAAATGTATTAGAAGAGTTTTAAGGGAACTCAAGTCCCTTTCATCAGATCAAAAAAAGGGACTTGATTTTCCTGAAACGTCATCTAATAAATTTGACCTTGCTTTGGAGAAAGTCCTCAGAGTGCATTATTTTTGGAAGAGTATATATATATATATATATATACACACATGCATTCATATATATACAAATACACACACACAAATTAAAGATATGCACTAGGGTATTCCACAGAACAACTTACCCACATGTAAGAAGGTAGAGCACTTGCTTGATTTATCTATAAAACGTAGTGTTTATTTAAAAGTAAAAAAAAAATCTCCATACCATTTCAGTGTCGCACAGATACTGTACCTTTAAAAACTCCGATAATAAACACACACAAATACATGTATTTATATTGATATATTTAAAAAAAATAAGAAATGTCACTTTAAAACACACAGTAATCACCCAGACAATTTTATAACACATTGGTTGTTGACCCCCATTAATAAACAAGTATAATTTACCTACAGCCACAAAAATAGCATTCCTAAAATGATTTTATGATCACCCTAAAGCTAAAAAAAATAAAAAATACAATAGAGGGTGTCTGCTAAAAAGCCACTAAGAAGCCAGACGCATGTGCATGCCTTGACAGGTCAGCCCGACATCTAAGTACACTGGCTGCCTTTGTCATTTATTGAATAAAGCACCTGCATATAAATTTGAACATGTACAAAGCACTTAAAAAATAAGGTTTTCTACTGGAATTCATAGAAAAGAACCATAGAAGGACGATCTTGAAATGCAAATGTTTAGAAAGTAAATGTTTAAGTGCTTAAAAGAATATTTTTTTTGCCAAGTTAAACAGTGGAAGTTGGATAATGACAGTAAATTTGTGGAGTTCCTTTAGTATGGCATCAAAGTGAAATTCCTAATCCGCTCATTAAACATAACCCAGAGAGACTCTGAAACAGTCTTAACTAGGCTAAGGTCAAATCACTTACTGTATTGTTCTCTCCCAAATCATTTGAAATCATTGCATAACAATACTAATCCTACTACCCATTTAAATGAAATAGGTTCATAATTCCACCACATAATATGGTATATAAGGGCCTCAAATTCAAGTCTAAATAGACATAAAAGTGCAAAACGAATCTGTTCTAATATGTTAGAGCATTTTTATTGCAGTGTTACCTGAATATAACTGTTTATTTAACCCTGCAAAGAGCGTTAAACACATAGGGCTCGATTCCAATCCTGTTTAGAAAAGTGTATCAACTGATTTATCTACAAATATCCCCTTAGACTTTGATGGTGGTTTTCTGTTTAAAACCATTATACATTTGTGGTGATTATCCCCAGAGTTAAAGCCAGTTTCACAGCAGCAATGTACTACTGGAAGCTAGTGGAACACATCTGGTGAGCCAATGACAAGAGGCATATACAAGGAGTGCAGAATTATTAGGCAAATGAGTATTTTGACCACATCATCCTCTTTATGCATGTTGTCTTACTCCAAGCTGTATAGGCTAGAAAGCCTACTACCAATTAAGCATATTAGGTGATGTGCATCTCTGTAATGAGAAGGGGTGTGGTCTAATGACATCAACACCCTATATCAGGTGTGCATAATTATTAGGCAACTTCCTTTCCTTTGGCAAAATGGGTCAAAAGAAGGACTTGACAGGCTCAGAAAAGTCAAAAATAGTGAGATATCTTGCAGAGGGATGCAGCACTCTTAAAATTGCAAAGCTTCTGAAGCGTGATCATCGAACAATCAAGCGTTTAATTCAAAATAGTCAACAGGGTCGCAAGAAGCGTGTGGACAAACCAAGGCGCAAAATAACTGCCCATGAACTGAGAAAAGTCAAGCGTGCAGCTGCCAAGATGCCACTTGCCACCAGTTTGGCCATATTTCAGAGCTGCAACATCACTGGAGTGCCCAAAAGCACAAGGTGTGCAATACTCAGAGACATGGCCAAGGTAAGAAAGGCTGAAAGACGACCACCACTGAACAAGACACACAAGCTGAAACGTCAAGACTGGGCCAAGAAATATCTCAAGACTGATTTTTCTAAGGTTTTATGGACTGATGAAATGAGAGTGAGTCTTGATGGGCCAGATGGATGGGCCCGTGGCTGGATTGGTAAAGGGCAGAGAGCTCCAGTCCGACTCAGACGCCAGCAAGGTGGAGGTGGAGTATTGATTTGGGCTGGTATCATCAAAGATGAGCTTGTGGGGCCTTTTCGGGTTGAGGATGGAGTCAAGCTCAACTCCCAGTCCTACTGCCAGTTTCTGGAAGACACCTTCTTCAAGCAGTGGTACAGGAAGAAGTCTGCATCCTTCAAAAAAAAAACATGATTTTCATGCAGGACAATGCTCCATCACACGCGTCCAAGTACTCCACAGCGTGGCTGGCAAGAAAGGGTATAAAAGAAGAAAATCTAATGACATGGCCTCCTTGTTCACCTGATCTGAACCCCATTGAGAACCTGTGGTCCATCATCAAATGTGAGATTTACAAGGAGGGAAAACAGTACACCTCTCTGAACAGTGTCTGGGAGGCTGTGGTTGCTGCTGCACGCAATGTTGATGGTGAACAGATCAAAACACTTACAGAATCCATGGATGGCAGGCTTTTGAGTGTCCTTGCAAAGAAAGGTGGCTATATTGGTCACTGATTTGTTTTTGTTTTGTTTTTGAATGTCAGAAATGTATATTTGTGAATGTTGAGATGTTATATTGGTTTCACTGGTAAAAATAAATAATTGAAATGGGTATATATTTGTTTTTTGTTAAGTTGCCTAATAATTATGCACAGTAATAGTCACCTGCACACACAGATATCCCCCTAAAATAGCTATAACTAAAAAAAAACTAAAAACTACTTCCAAAAATATTCAGCTTTGATATTAATGAGTTTTTTGGGTTCATTGAGAACATGGTTGTTGTTCAATAATAAAATTAATCCTCAAAAATACAACTTGCCTAATAATTCTGCACTCCCTGTATGTGCATCATCCAAACACCAGCTAGCTCCCAGTAGTGCATTGCTGCACTATCTATCTAGGTATGCTTTTAAACAAAGGATACCAAGAGAAAAAAGTACATTTAAAAATATAAATACATTGAAATGTATCTTAAAAATGCATGTTTTATCTGAATCATGAAAGTTTAATGTTAAAGGGACACTCAAGTCAAAATAAACTTTTATGATTCAGAAAAAGTGTGTAGTTTTAAGACAGTTTCCAAATTACTTCCAGTATCAAATTATGCGTAGTCTTTTTATAACAAGATCCTACTAAGTATGTGCACAAGCTCACAGGATATATGTATACTAGTCTGTGATTGGCTGATGTCTATCACATGATACAGGGGGGCAGAAAATGGGAGAAAAAATAAATTTGCCAGAAAAAAAATCTACTGCTTGTATGAAATTCAGAGTAAGTATTATTGCATTGTCTTTTTATTATGCACTTTTTAATTATGCAATTCTCCTGTATTTAGTGGTTCTTTAAGCACAAATTTAAGAATATGTTTACAATTTTTTCTTAACCTACATTTATGATATATCTTTGCCTGATACATTTTGCACATGGTTGTGATTTAATCACTGATCCAATAAAACAAAATACTAGAGAAAGTCTGCAAGGTTTTTAAAAAAAAAAAAAAAAAAAAAAAAAAAAAGTAGTAGACTACTGTGGGTAATAATATACATGGGAAAGAGAAAGGCCCATAGTCCTGTCTATGAGCTGCCATTTCCATCATATATAAAACCAGCATTCTCAGACAGTGTCAAATGAACGGAAGTTCTCAGAATGAATGGCTGTATTAGATAACACATAGCTAGTCAGCAAATGAAAAGGCTACCTGCATATGAATTGTACAGCAGCTGATTGGCTTTTGTAGTAATAAATATAGATGTGTTTGTGTGTTTTGGAGGGGTATTAACATATTGGAGACGATTTATTAAAGTGCGGATGGACATGATACGATGCAGAGTATTATGTCCGCTGCACATTGATAAATGCCGACAGCATACGCTGTTGGCATTTATCATTGCTAACTGCTTGTGCAATGCCGCCCCCTGCAGATTTGCGGCCAATCGTCCGCTAGCAGGGGGTCTCAATCGTCCCAATCGTAGAGGATCAGGCAGATTGATGTCCGCAGCCTTTAGACCGATGCTTCATAACTACTGTTTCCGGCGAGCTTGAAGGCTTGCACAGAAACAGGGGCATCAAGCTCCATTCAGAGCTTGATAATTCGGCCCCGTTGTATTATATATTATATTGACATATACTTATATATCTGCAATGTTTAGTGACATAGCACTTGAAAAGCCATTTAACTATGTTTGCTTATCCTAACCCCTTTACTGATATAAATAAGTATCTGCACTGGTCAAGCAATCACTGTGCAAAATGTTGTACAGTCAAAGTTTAATTTCCTGCAGGGTGCAGTATAGTTTCTATCAAAGAAGTTGAAAAAAACACAACTTCAAATTACAGTTACAACCAAACCAGGCAAAATAAATAGTGCAAAGTTTTTATTTTGTGCATTGTTAAACACTTTTTTGGGGGGGCTGCATTTTTAATGTAATGCACTTTCAAAATAAGCTATGTATGTTTAATGAAGTAGCATAAGCGTTGTAGCATAATCTTTCAACAAACTGTAACAGCTTGTAGTAAAGAACAGAAAAAAACCTGATCAAACTGAGAGGCACTGTGGGCACAGCTGACTGGCGCTGAGGGCTTGATCAGTAAAACTAACGGTATCAGGAGGTTAAGTGGGTACAGGGAAAACAGCAGATACAAATGAACTGCATAGCTTTTAACCCAGTATTATCCAATACAAAAGCCTGGGGCAGGCTCCCAATGCAATATATTGTGCTCTCTCAGCGACACTGAAGTCTAAATGACATTTTCATGATTCAGATAGAGCAACAATTATAAACAACTTTACAATTTACTTCCATTACCCAAATGTGCACAGTCTTTTAATATTTACACTTTTGCAGTCACCAGCTTCAAAATTCAAATTCTTTGATTCAGATAAACTTACAGTCTAAAAAAATCTACTTTCAAAATGACCTCTCTTAAAACGTATCTCCTATACAGATATCATCCCAGGAACATGCACATGACCTGAGCAATAGATGTATAACATTGTTCCAAACATTGTTACCAACACAGC